>NW_026048274.1:0-122609 GCF_023864345.2 Schistocerca serialis cubense | reverse complement strand
GGAAGGAAGGATGACAGGCCGCGGCAAGGGAGGAAAGGGGCTCGGCAAGGGTGGCGCCAAGCGGCACCGCAAGGTGTTGCGCGACAACATCCAGGGCATCACGAAGCCCGCCATCCGCCGCCTGGCTCGCAGGGGCGGCGTGAAGCGCATCTCTGGTCTGATCTACGAGGAGACCCGCGGGGTGCTGAAGGTGTTCCTGGAGAACGTGATCCGCGACGCGGTGACGTACACTGAGCACGCCAAGCGCAAGACTGTGACGGCCATGGACGTGGTGTACGCCCTGAAGAGGCAGGGGCGCACCCTGTACGGTTTCGGCGGTTAGGCTGCGTCGCAGCGGGCGCTGGCCTTCCCGCGGCCGTGCTTGTGGGTGGGAGAGACTAGAAAACGGCCCTTTTCAGGGCCACCACACTGTTCGGAAGTTGAAAAGTGCGAAAGAGTCTGTGTTGTTGCTGCGTGTGTGCGCTGTGTTGTTTGTTTGTTTGTTTCTTTCTTTCTTTCCGTTTGAGCGACGTGATGTGACTGGGAGGGGAGAAGGAAAGGAAACGTGTCATGTGGCTGGCTGTGTGTGGAGCTGCTTCGTTTGTGTGTCTTTGTATCGATCGCGACGGAGATGGCGGGCTGTGTGTTGTTGTGCGAGAGGCGGTGATTATTTGCTTGCGTGGTTTGGCTCTGTGTGTTTGTTTGCGGCGGCGTTGGGGTTCCGAGGCAAGGCGTGTGGGCATAGGCGGCCGGATCAGCTGTTTCGTTCGTGTCGACGGCCGTTGCGCGCGGGAGTGGAGGGCGGTGTGTCGACACGCCTCCCTTTAACAACAATGGTCATTATTGCTGCCGTTGTCGGTTTGGAAGGCGACTGCGACCGTGCAAAATGTGTGTGTGTGTGTGTGTGTGTGTGTGTGTGTGTTGGGCCACACGGGCTGTGTGGACGACAAGATGGCGGACGTGCGCCGGCGGCGGCTGTGCTGTGACAGTGCAAAGTTAAAACAAAACAAGGTGCGGCGAGGACGACTGAAATTTTGCTTTGGACGTAGGTTTGTGTGGTGGCCCTGAAAAGGGCCGATTGTTGTGGGCCGAGCCGGCAAAGCGCGTTGCGTGCAGGGGAGCACGCGGCGCTGCGATTGCCTGGCCTCCTTTAGGCCTTCTTCTCGGTCTTCTTTGGCAGCAGGACGGCCTGGATGTTGGGCAGGACACCACCCTGTGCGATGGTGACGCCCGACAGGAGCTTGTTGAGCTCCTCGTCGTTGCGGATGGCAAGCTGCAGGTGGCGCGGGATGATGCGCGTCTTCTTGTTGTCGCGGGCCGCGTTTCCGGCCAGCTCGAGCACCTCAGCCGCGAGGTACTCCATGACGGCGGCGAGGTAGACGGGCGCCCCGGCGCCGACGCGCTCTGCGTAGTTTCCCTTGCGCAGGAGGCGGTGGATTCTGCCGACCGGGAACTGGAGCCCAGCCCTGCTTGAGCGGGACTTTGACTTGCCCTTGACTTTGCCTCCCTTTCCGCGTCCGGACATGGCGATGGGCTAGCGACGGTGCACACGAAACGGAAACGAAAACGACCGGTGCGAGCGGCAGCGAGTCGAGCAGCGGAGTGCGTGCCGGCGCAGCCGGGGTGGGGGTGCTTTATGGGCTCGGGTGCGGCGGCCGGTTGCGCGCGCGCCCCATTGGTCGGCGGCCGCAACAGGGCGAGCTGGTAAAGGTGCGGCGGCGGCTGGCGGCGGGTGCCACTGTGTGGGGAGACGCTGACTAGAGCGGAGCGCTTGCTACTGGTGTTGCTGCTGCCGTACGTTGGTTCGAGATGCCGCCCAAGACTAGCGGGAAGGCCGCCAAGAAGGCTGGCAAGGCGCAGAAGAACATTTCGAAGGGCGACAAGAAGAAGAAGCGCAAGAGGAAGGAGAGCTATGCCATCTACATCTACAAGGTGCTGAAGCAGGTGCACCCTGACACGGGCATCTCGTCGAAGGCGATGAGCATCATGAACAGCTTCGTGAACGACATTTTCGAGCGCATTGCGGCCGAGGCTTCTCGCCTGGCGCACTACAACAAGCGCTCGACCATCACGTCCCGCGAGATCCAGACCGCTGTGCGGCTGTTGCTGCCTGGCGAGCTGGCCAAGCACGCCGTGAGCGAGGGCACGAAGGCGGTGACCAAGTACACGAGCTCCAAGTAAGGAGGTGGCTCTGGAATGGAAGGAAGGAAGGATGGAGAAGGCTCCTCCGTTGCGAGAGCGGCAAAACGGCCCTTTTCAGGGCCACCAACTTGCCTTTTGCGGGAAGGGCGGAATTGTTGTTGTTGTTGTTTGTGTGGACGGCTGTGATGTATGTGTGCATTTTGATTGTGGGTGGGGGGGCGCGTCAAAGCGTGTTGCGCGGGGTACGGCCACGAGGTTGGTCGCCGTGGCGTGGAATGGTGGCACGCCTCGTTGGCGTGGTTTTTGACCCGTTGGTGTTGTTGGTGTGTGTGTGTGTGTGTGTGTGTGTGTGTGTGTGTGTGTGTTACCCGTCTGCGAGGGGGGACTGTGCGATCGGCGACTTTTGTGTCACCGTAACGACGGCCGTTTGCGGGTTTGTTTTTTTGCACATCATACATGGCGAGGGTGAAATGTGAAATGTTTTTGTTTGGTTTTGTTTGCCGCCCACTATTCCCTTTGCTGTACGCCGAGTTTGACAATGGTGCGACGTAACTGCAGCGTGGAGGTGTGTGAGTGACGTTGAAATGAACGTGCCATTAAGACGCATTGTTGTTGTATTGTACTGTACGTGTACGGCGACACGCACGATGATGTACCATTCGACTCTGATGTTTGATAGCCGTGTCTGACTGATTGCGTACGACGCACGCACACCGATGTCGTCATTCAAGATGCACGCGTGTCCAGTGCAGTACAGTAAGCGCGACGCTAGACGACGACGGCGGCGGCGGCGGCGGCGGCGGTCGTTTGTTTGGCGAATGTCTGTACACGTGTTTGTCTGTGTCCATCCGGTATGTATTTGTTTGTTTGAAAGTGTTTTGTGTGTCGGTGACGTGGTCCGATCCGTCGCCCCCTGAGTAACTGTCGATCGGCGCGATAGACCGGCGTCACGCAACTGAACCGAAGTCTTGGGCACACCCGTCATACTGTTGTACACCGTCGCGCTGAGAACGGTAACGAAAGGTTGACTTTGATCGGTCGAATGTCTGGGCAGAACGTGAGGAAGGAGGCAAGAGTGCAAGGAGGGGGGGCAAAAGAGAGAGGAAGGGAAAAAGGGGAGAAACGCATTCGTAGAGCAACGGAACGTTCCCGTGTCGGAGGCGTATTGGAGCCGCACTGAAATGCGTTTAACGGCGGCGCGGCTGCAAGTGTCTGCCGTGGTGAACGTTACCTTTGACGGCTGCATTGGGCTTTGCCTTTGCTTTTGCTTTTGCTTTCGCTTTCGCTTTCGCGTTCGCGTTCGCTTTCGCTTTCCCGGATGTACGTAACGTTTGTTGATATGGTTCTGAGGAAGAGTGTATGACAGTGCCGTGCCGTCCATGTTCGTGTGCCCTCCCATTGTGTGTATGCTATTGTCTGTGTACTTGAATGATGTATGTAGGTGTTAGTGGACATGTTTTACCAGTGGGGGGAAATGGATCGTCGATAGTTGCCGTCACTCTGTCACGGTCGAGATGACGCACCCTCCGTACAGAAAGGTGTCGAGAAAGTGAGTGAGTGAGTGAGTGTGTGTGTGTGTGTGTGTGTGTGTGTGTGTGTGTGTGTGTGTGTGTGTGCGTGCGTCCGTGAATTGGCAGTGTTTGGAGGTGGGCGTGCCCTGCATGTGGGAGGGGCATGCGTAACGCTGCTGGCATGGCATTTCGGGAGATGGGAGGGGGCAAACGAGGAAACGAGGAGCGGCGGCCAAAGACGGGACGGGGAGGGGCGCGGTGTGGGTGGCTTGCGCCTGTGCTCGGCGTTGTGGTTTGTGCAAAAGAGGAGGAGAAAAACAATGTGAGTTGCCAGGGAGGGGAGCGGTGTTGTGTTGTGGTTGTCGTGGTGTAGCCGCAGACGCGGCTGTCAGTGAACGTGGCGAGACGGACGGATGCGCGGAGGGGCGGGGGCGGCGCATTTCGCCGGTGCCGTGCCGTGCCGTGCCGTGCCGTGCCGTGCCGTGCCGTGCCGTGCCGTGCCGTGCCGTGCCGTGCCTGAAAGCCGCGTGGTCGCTGTGTTGTTGGTGGCGTGGGGGCGAGGAGAGTACCGTACGGGTGTGCTCGTGCGCCGGAAATGGCACACTGCGCCCGCCCGTCTTGGAGGCTGATGGCTGTGGTGTGGAAATGGGGCGCGGTGATGTTGAAGCAGTTGAAGAACAGAAAAGAAACCAAGAAAACGGAAGGCGTGATGCGGCGGTGGTGGTGAGAGCGGGAAAAACAAAACAAAAAAAAAACAACAAGAAAAAAGAAGGAAAAACAACAAGAAACAAAAAAGAAAACAAAAAGTCTATCAATATTAAAATGTAAATGGAAATGGAAATGGACCCAGGTATAACCTCCCTGCACAAATAGCAGAGAGTCCGATGATAATAAAAATGTGCCAGAATGTTAACTAACGTCCCTACAAAACAAACCCAACGATAATATTAATGAAAGAGTGAACCGTATGTAACATTGCAACAGACATAATGAAACCTGATAAATTGTATAAGGGCAGCAGCGTTGACCTTTGGCCCTGTATTCAGAATAGAAAGAGCCAAAGATCGTTACCCCAATGAAAAAGACACTGAAACACGTATGTAACATAGTAGCGATGGCGAGACATTGTAGCATCTGTGACCAGAGAGTTTGCGCTGGACTGCGCGAGTGTTGCGAGCGGTTCTCAGTCAGTCAGTCAGTCAGTCAGTAGTAGTCGTTGCGAGTCCGTAGCTCTGTGTAGTTGAGGGCTGTACTCTGTCAGTAGTCGTGCGGTTGTGTGATGTAGGCGGTCGGCAACACTGGTCAAGATGGTGAATAAGGTATACTGTTAATTAATATAATCATTAGATAATGAAAAAGTGTATTTATTGTAATTATTCTCCAACAAGTTGCCCAATAATAATTTTTATTTCAAAAGCATTTTTCAAACATTTAATTTTTTATTGAACTAAAGAGTTCGTTGCACTTCACACTTCATTCCACTTCTTTGAAGAAAAATGTCACTAAAATCACAAAAAAAGAGAATATTATTATTTGCAATGCAGTTCGTCCAAGCGCTGCGCAACAACCAGAGCAGAAATGTGACATCCATTTATTCGGAGGTAAGACTTTAATTCTGATTGTTTTGCACAGGGCCAAAGACCGATATTTCGGTTTAATTGAAGTTTCTTGTCACTGAACGGACGTTTTTAAATGTTGTGTGAAGACTTTATATTTGAGTCAGATTGCGAATTTCACATTTTTGTTGCCATTTTCAATACCTCTCATTGTGGGCGAGGTTACAATTAGCGCAATGTCCATTAGCATCCGTAAATAACATTGTCCATTATTTTAAATTTTGCTGGGAGGTTACAACACACACACACAAAAAAAAAAAACAAAAAATTGCATTTATATCCGCTCCTCAATTGTAGATACCCCTTACACAGCTGTGTGCAATGAATGAGTGCTGGCTGGTAATTAATTGCACTCCTTGGAGGGAAATGCCATAGGAAGTAGTCTTTAAAAAGTGAATGTTTTTCGTTAAGAGACAAAAGTTACTTTAGAAAAAAAGTAATAGTGGGGCTTTTGTTGTTGAACGAAATAAGTACAATGAACATACGTTATCAGATTTGCGCAATGCAGCGTCACACCACCTTTTGATTATAACACACAATATACTATACATCGTCCCGAACCGTGACCAGAGTCGCGAGACGAGCAGAGCACGCCGCCGACGCCCGCTCAGTACAACCGTCCACCCGCTACTACTGTCGACCGACTACTACCTCTCCCGACTCGCGCTACAATATATATAACAACTGTTCCTGGCGACCCGGTGCGTGCCACTACTGTCGTCTGGCGCGGTCCAAGCGCCGACTAGCAGCGATAAAGAACTCTCTGGTCAGACAGAGATGCTGTCATGCCTCGCCATCGCTCTGGTAATGAATACATACGTGTTGCAGCGTGCGTACCACCGGAACACGCAGTGGCGGAGCCAAAGACTGTGTTGTCGAGGTCGAGTGCGAGCGGGAAGAGAGGCAGCGTCGGCACGGAGATGCAAGCGAGCGCGAGACGCACGGGGGCTGCGGCGTGGCGCGTTTGCGGTCGGCGCCTTTGGTGGCAACGGCCGGGACAAGCAGCGGTGTATGGTGTGGTGCGGGGCGGACAGGGGCGGCGGTGGACGGGGAGGAGGCGGCGCGACGACGGCATGGGGGCGAAAACGGGACGGGGGACGGCGGATGTTGAGAGGCGTCACGCGCGGACAGGACACAGACACAGAGACACACAGATTGGAAAGGGAGGGTGCGCGGTAGTAGTTGGGAATGTGCGTACCGTGCGGGATGGGAGTGGGCGAGGAACACGGTCGTGGCCCCTGTGTTGGGTGCGTGTGATGACGTCGGTGTGTTGTGGGAAGGGAAGGTGCTGTGGCGGCGGCGCGTAATGGGCGTAGGCCGAAAAGAGAAAGGAACGTGGGCAGTGTGTTGGCAAGCGTCGGTTCGACTGCGACGTTGATGGGCAGGGCAGGGCAGGGCAAGGTTAATGGTGGTAGGAGTAGGCGTGTGGGCGCAAACAATCTGCCGCTGCAGGCGGTGCCGTAACCGCCATGGCGGGAAGGAGAGAGGGCCAAAGAAAGAAAGAAAGAAAGAAGAAAACAACAAAAAAAAAAAAAAAAAAAGGAGGGGGGGGGGGCGAAAGTGGAGAGGCGGTGGTGTGAGAAGGGCGGGGGCGGAAGGAAGGCAGGAAGGACAAGAGGCGAGGCGACGGCTTGCTTTGTGTATCGGTCGGTCTCTGGCTATGCTTCGTTTTCTGCAGCAGGGTCGGTGCGCGGCGTGGCTCGCGGCAGTGGGAACGCCTGGTGGCTGGACGGCCAGCAATGCGGTTGGATGGGCGGCCACAGCACCGCACCTGTGCCCGAGGAGGAGACGCTGGCGGCGGGCCCTGAGGTGAGGCCGGCTCGGCTGGGGCTGTGGATGTGTAGGTGTGCGCCGCTGCTGCAACAACGAGTAAAACGCGAGAAGAAGGGTTGGCGGTAGAGAGGAAAAAAAAAAAAAAAAAAAAAAAGGTCGTGTTGTGTTGATGCGCAGGCAGACGCGTACAGAGGGACGAGCCCGGTCTGCAGCAGGGTGTGGCCGTGCCGAGTGCAGAGCAGCGGCGGCTCGGTTCGGTTCGGCCCGGCCCGGCCCGGCGGGCCGCGCTGTTGTCGCGGACGTGAGCGCCCCCTGGCGGGTGGCCGGAGGCGGCGCGGCGTGTTGGACGTGTGGCTGGTGGCAGTGCACAATTTGCGAGTGGCTGGCGGTGTGGTGTGGCGGTTGGCGCGTCGGGCGGCGGAGAGGTATGTGTTGCGGGCGCCCTTTGCTGCGCTGCGTCGTTGCGTGTGCCGTACAGGGCGGGCGCTTGTCGACTGTGTGGGCGGTGTGGCGAATTGGCGTGAAACGGCTGCCGAGAGGTGTGTGGTAGCGAGCCGGTCGGTGGTGTCAGTGCGAAGGGGAATGTGCGTGCGTGTTTGGCGGTTTCGGTGTGCTTTTTGCGGCGTGAGAGTGGGAATTAGTGGGGCCGGCTGTTGTGTTGGTTCCTTGTGTCTTGTGTCGCGTAGCTTGATGGCAACGTGGAAGGACGCCGGTTTCGTTTTCGTTTCGAGCCTTGCGTGTGGTTGTCGACGTTGACTGGTTGGCGTGTGCCGATGCACGTGCATGTGTGGGTCGCGAGTGCGTTTTTGGCTGGCTGTGTGTGTGTGTTTTGGGGGGGAAGGGGGAGGCGGTGGTGAAAGTGCAGTCGTCGGGTGGGGCTGGGGCTGTGCGTCGTGGCGGAAAGGTGGTAGGTTGCGGGAAGCGAGCCCGTCGTTGACGGTGTCGCGTGAGTTGTGAATCGAGTGGGGCGCGGGGCGCGGGGCGCGTGGCGCGGGACAGGAGCAGCGTGCCGCTGCGTCGTGGTCGTCAGCAGAGGCTGTGCGTGTGCTTGTCCTTTTTGTGGGCGGTTCGTGCGAGGCGTTTTTGTTTTGTGTTGCCCTAGTTGTTAGTTTATTTTGTTTGTGTTTGTTATTTTGAGACGACGACTGGTTGGTGGCGTGCGCGCGAAGTGGCGGTGTGCGCTTCCCGTGTCGTTTGTGTTGTTTTGTTTTTTTGTTTTTGTGTGTTTTTTTTTGTTTTTTTTTTGCACTGGGCCCCGGTGGGTGGGTGCGTGTGTGTCGATTGCCGGCTGGCGAAAGGTGCGCCATCGGCGGGGTGGGTCGCCGGCACAAGTAGAGGCGGCGGCGTTGTTGCTGTTGTTGTGTGGTGTTTGTTTTGTTCGGCTGTGTCGGCGAGCTGTGTTGCGGTGCGTGTGAATGGTGGTGCAAAAGTGCTGGCGTTGGGGCTGCGACTGCGACGGCGGCGAGCCGCGGGCGCGCCATTGATAGTGATGTTGTGAACAGCGGCTGTGTACGGTAGTGGTGTTGTTGTAGCACGACGTGCATCCGGGCCGGCGCGGAAAGCGCAGTTGCGGGCGGTTGCCCTTCGGTGCCAGCCATGTCGCGTGAGCGGCGGGTTGCTCTGGTGTCGACACGTGGTGCTCTGGGTTGTTGTGTGGTGCCCTTTGGCCGGTGGGGGTGGTTCGCGTGTGTCTCGTTCGCGCTCGGTGTCTGGTCGTGGTCGTGCTGCTCCCCCGTCTGTCGGCGGTTTCCGACGTCGTCTGTACGTTTTTGTTCGTTTGCGGCGTGCCTGCCGACGTCGTCCCGTCGCGACCTTTCAACCGAAAGTGTGGCGCCCGAAGGTGAACGAACGTAACCCTGACCTCGGCGCTTTACGCTGAGCCGAGCGAACCGAACCGAACCGAACCGAACCTGTGGTGTGGCGAGGTGAGCTCAGCCTGTGAGCCCCTAACGTCTACGTAAGGTAAGCTGTCCGGCTCACGCCTCACGTTTGAACGCTTTTTTAACCTACGTTTGACGCTTCTTAACCTAGCACTGACCCCTTAACCTAACGTGTAACCTAACCTAACCTAACCTAACCTAACCTAACCTCTGACGCCTGACGTGTTTGAATGCTTAACCTAAGTTTGACGCTTAACCTAACCCAAGTCCCCTTAACCTAACCCACGTCCACCTAACCTAACCTAACGTAGACGTGTAAACGTAATGTGTAACGCGTAACGTGTAAGGTCGGCTGTCGTGTGTGCTTGACGGCAGATTGGGTTGGTCTGTAGATTCGGATTGCGGTTTGCCTCGGTCGAGGGGTTGGGTCGGGTCGGAAGCGGCGAGGGGCGGCGGCGCCTGTTGCGCAGGCGGCGTCCGTTTGCGGCGGGCAATTGTTGAGAAACGGCTGTGAATGTTGGCGGGCGAGAGGAGGAGGACGGCGCGCGATGTGGCCCGACGGCTGCGGGCCGATCGGGAAACGGCGGGAGGGCGACGGAAGGCGATGGGGCGGCGGAGGCGCGTTTGCACGGCCGTCATCGCCGCACGCCTCGGCTTGTGTGGCTGTGGCGCCGGCCGCGCTGGCCGGGCTGCCGCGGCGACGGTGTGGGAGTTTTGCCGAAGGTTTGGCCATTGTGGCGGGTCGTCGGCTGGGGCTGTGGGGGCGGCATTTGGGCGGGGGCGGCGATTCTCGGCGGGCCGACCCAGGCTGTAGCGCGCGGTAGCTGCAGTTTGGCCGTGGTTTGCGGCGCTGCCGTGGCGACTGGTTGGCGACTGTGGTGTGGCTGTGTGTAGCCCCATCCTCGGTGGTTTGAAAGGCGCGGGCGGTTGTGGCGCAGGTTTGGGGCTGCTCCGCACAGGCTGTCGGACGTTGGGCGGTAGCAAGCGCGGGAGGCGCGGCGCGGCGGCGCGCAGAGTGGCGGCCGCTCTCTCGGCCGTCCGCGCCCGCCCGCGACACTGGCTGGGCCTTGTGATTCTCTGCTCTGCTGCTGTGCTGTGCTTGCGTGCCTGCCGTCCCGCTCGCTCTCGCTGTGTGTTACGCGCGTCGTCGAAATGGCAGATCAGGCGGCTACGAACGAGACTGCTGCGGCACCCGCCGCCACCGGCACGACGAAGAAGGCCAAGTCTGCGTCGTCTGCGAAGAAGCCGCGCGCCAAGCCTGCGCACCCGCGCACCTCTGAGATGGTGACGGCCGCCATCAAGAGTCTGAAGGAGCGCGGCGGGTCGTCGCTGCAGGCGATCAAGAAGTACATAGCCGCGCACTACAAGCTGGACGCGGAGAAGCTGGCGCCGTTTATCAAGAAGTACCTCAAGTCGGCCGTCGTGGCGGGCGAGCTGGTGCAGACGAAGGGGAAGGGCGCGTCCGGCTCGTTCAAGCTTGCCGGCGCCGGCGGCGGGGGGGCGGCCGAGGGCGGCAAGGCTCGTGCTGGCGGTGCCAAGAAGAAGCGCGCCGCTCCGGCCAGCAAGGAGAAGAAGGGCGCCCGTGCGGCCGGCGCAAAGAAGGCTGGTGGCGTGAAGGCGGCGACCGGTCGGAAGGCGGGCGCCGCCAAGAAGGCGTCTGCGGCGTCGGCCGCTCCCGCGGGTGCGAAGAAGGCGGCTGCGGCCAAGCCGGCCAAGGCCAAGTCGCCGTCGAAGGCGAAGAAGGCCGCCAAGGTTCCGACGAAGAAGCCGAAGGCGCCGCGCCCGAAGAAGGCGACGACGCCGTCTAAGGCGAAGGCTTCGCCCAAGAAGAAGAAGTAGAGTAGAGGAGAAAGAGATGGGAAAGGAAGGGTTTGGCGCTTGACTCCGTCGTCCCCACCCCCCGTCGTCGTCTAGTGGCGCGCAAGAGACGCGCGGCCCAAAACGGCCCTTCTCAGGGCCATCAAAGCACGTCGGGGAAGGTTTTGATTGTCGTGTTGCGTTTGGTGTGGGTGTCTGTCTGTATGCCCGTGGGGATGCTGTTTGCGTGCCGTGGTGGTTGGATTGCGGGGGTCGGTGGCGGGTGTGGGCGGCGGTAGCGGTAAGCGGTGTTGTTGTTGTCGTGGTTGATTGTCGCCGTGTTTGTGGCGGCGGCCGACGGTTGGTTTTCTGTCACGTTGTTTTGTTTGAATACGTTGGTTGGCTTGCCTGCGTTCGTTCTTCTCGGATGTCTGTCTTGTCGAGTCGAGTCGTGTCTGGTCTTTGTTTTGTTTTGTTCCTTTGTGTGTGTTATGTTTTGCAACGGGGGGCACGTTGAGATGTGGAAGGAGTCGGCGGGGATTTCGGTGGCGTGTAGAGCGAGCGAGCGCGCCTGCCTGGCCGTTGGCCGTCGGAGTGGAGTGCGGGTTTTTTTGTTTTCGAAACGAAAGCGGCGGCCGGCCAGCCACCCGTGCGGTGTGACGTCGGCCGTTGGGTATTGTGCGCTTTGAGCGCCGGGGAGGGATGATGTGTGATTGTTGCGCGCTGCTAGCAGGCAGGCAGAGTGAGCGGGTGTGGCGGACGGACGGGAAGTGGTGGTTTTTGTTTTTGGGTTGCGGGGCGAGAGGCAGGCGACCGACAAAGTTTGCTCGCGACGGAGAGATGTTAGTGGCCCTGAAAAGGGCCGTTTTTGTTTGTGCGGTGCGGTGCCGCGGCGCGGTTTAGGCGCGCTCGCCGCGGATGCGGCGCGCGAGCTGGATGTCCTTGGGCATGATGGTGACGCGCTTGGCGTGGATTGCGCACAGGTTGGTGTCTTCGAAGAGGCCGACGAGGTAGGCCTCGCTGGCCTCCTGCAGGGCCATGACTGCGGAGCTCTGGAAGCGCAGGTCGGTCTTGAAGTCCTGGGCGATCTCGCGCACTAGGCGCTGGAATGGCAGCTTGCGGATGAGCAGCTCTGTGCTCTTCTGGTAGCGCCTGATTTCTCGCAGGGCGACGGTGCCCGGCCTGTAGCGGTGGGGCTTCTTGACGCCTCCGGTGGCGGGCGCGCTCTTCCTCGCCGCCTTGGTGGCGAGCTGTTTGCGCGGCGCCTTTCCGCCGGTGGACTTGCGGGCCGTTTGCTTTGTGCGGGCCATGGCGGTAGCGGTAGCGGTAGCGGTAGCGGAGCGGCGTGCGTGGAGGTTAGGTGCGGCGCGGCGTCCGGTGCTGCCTTGACAACGGGCCCGCGCGCCTCCGTGCTGCGCTTATATGCCCTCGGTTGCGCGTGGTGGGGGGAGGGCGGGCCAGAGTCTATATAGGGGGGCGGCGGGCGCGCTGGGCGCAGACCGTAGCCGACTCGCCAGCCGCTGCAGCTGCTGTTTGTGCACGTTTTGCTTTGCCCGAGGAAGGAAGGATGACAGGCCGCGGCAAGGGAGGAAAGGGGCTCGGCAAGGGTGGCGCCAAGCGGCACCGCAAGGTGTTGCGCGACAACATCCAGGGCATCACGAAGCCCGCCATCCGCCGCCTGGCTCGCAGGGGCGGCGTGAAGCGCATCTCTGGTCTGATCTACGAGGAGACCCGCGGGGTGCTGAAGGTGTTCCTGGAGAACGTGATCCGCGACGCGGTGACGTACACTGAGCACGCCAAGCGCAAGACTGTGACGGCCATGGACGTGGTGTACGCCCTGAAGAGGCAGGGGCGCACCCTGTACGGTTTCAGCGGTTAGGCTGCGTCGCAGCGGGCGCTGGCCTTCCCGCGGCCGTGCTTGTGGGTGGGAGAGACTAGAAAACGGCCCTTTTCAGGGCCACCACACTGTTCGGAAGTTGAAAAGTGCGAAAGAGTCTGTGTTGTTGCTGCGTGTGTGCGCTGTGTTGTTTGTTTGTTTGTTTCTTTCTTTCTTTCCGTTTGAGCGACGTGATGTGACTGGGAGGGGAGAAGGAAAGGAAACGTGTCATGTGGCTGGCTGTGTGTGGAGCTGCTTCGTTTGTGTGTCTTTGTATCGATCGCGACGGAGATGGCGGGCTGTGTGTTGTTGTGCGAGAGGCGGTGATTATTTGCTTGCGTGGTTTGGCTCTGTGTGTTTGTTTGCGGCGGCGTTGGGGTTTCCGAGGCAAGGCGTGTGGGCATAGGCGGCCGGATCAGCTGTTTCGTTCGTGTCGACGGCCGTTGCGCGCGGGAGTGGAGGGCGGTGTGTCGACACGCCTCCCTTTAACAACAATGGTCATTATTGCTGCCGTTGTCGGTTTGGAAGGCGACTGCGACCGTGCAAAATGTGTGTGTGTGTGTGTGTGTGTGTGTTGGGCCACACGGGCTGTGTGGACGACAAGATGGCGGACGTGCGCCGGCGGCGGCTGTGCTGTGACAGTGCAAAGTTAAAACAAAACAAGGTGCGGCGAGGACGACTGAAATTTTGCTTTGGACGTAGGTTTGTGTGGTGGCCCTGAAAAGGGCCGATTGTTGTGGGCCGAGCCGGCAAAGCGCGTTGCGTGCAGGGGAGCACGCGGCGCTGCGATTGCCTGGCCTCCTTTAGGCCTTCTTCTCGGTCTTCTTTGGCAGCAGGACGGCCTGGATGTTGGGCAGGACACCACCCTGTGCGATGGTGACGCCCGACAGGAGCTTGTTGAGCTCCTCGTCGTTGCGGATGGCAAGCTGCAGGTGGCGCGGGATGATGCGCGTCTTCTTGTTGTCGCGGGCCGCGTTTCCGGCCAGCTCGAGCACCTCAGCCGCGAGGTACTCCATGACGGCGGCGAGGTAGACGGGCGCCCCGGCGCCGACGCGCTCTGCGTAGTTTCCCTTGCGCAGGAGGCGGTGGATTCTGCCGACCGGGAACTGGAGCCCAGCCCTGCTTGAGCGGGACTTTGACTTGCCCTTGACTTTGCCTCCCTTTCCGCGTCCGGACATGGCGATGGGCTAGCGACGGTGCACACGAAACGGAAACGAAAACGACCGGTGCGAGCGGCAGCGAGTCGAGCAGCGGAGTGCGTGCCGGCGCAGCCGGGGTGGGGGTGCTTTATGGGCTCGGGTGCGGCGGCCGGTTGCGCGCGCGCCCCATTGGTCGGCGGCCGCAACAGGGCGAGCTGGTAAAGGTGCGGCGGCGGCTGGCGGCGGGTGCCACTGTGTGGGGAGACGCTGACTAGAGCGGAGCGCTTGCTACTGGTGTTGCTGCTGCCGTACGTTGGTTCGAGATGCCGCCCAAGACTAGCGGGAAGGCCGCCAAGAAGGCTGGCAAGGCGCAGAAGAACATTTCGAAGGGCGACAAGAAGAAGAAGCGCAAGAGGAAGGAGAGCTATGCCATCTACATCTACAAGGTGCTGAAGCAGGTGCACCCTGACACGGGCATCTCGTCGAAGGCGATGAGCATCATGAACAGCTTCGTGAACGACATTTTCGAGCGCATTGCGGCCGAGGCTTCTCGCCTGGCGCACTACAACAAGCGCTCGACCATCACGTCCCGCGAGATCCAGACCGCTGTGCGGCTGTTGCTGCCTGGCGAGCTGGCCAAGCACGCCGTGAGCGAGGGCACGAAGGCGGTGACCAAGTACACGAGCTCCAAGTAAGGAGGTGGCTCTGGAATGGAAGGAAGGAAGGATGGAGAAGGCTCCTCCGTTGCGAGAGCGGCAAAACGGCCCTTTTCAGGGCCACCAACTTGCCTTTTGCGGGAAGGGCGGAATTGTTGTTGTTGTTGTTTGTGTGGACGGCTGTGATGTATGTGTGCATTTTGATTGTGGGTGGGGGGGGCGCGTCAAAGCGTGTTGCGCGGGGTACGGCCACGAGGTTGGTCGCCGTGGCGTGGAATGGTGGCACGCCTCGTTGGCGTGGTTTTTGACCCGTTGGTGTTGTTGGTGTGTGTGTGTGTGTGTGTGTGTGTGTGTGTGTGTGTGTGTGTTACCCGTCTGCGAGGGGGGACTGTGCGATCGGCGACTTTTGTGTCACCGTAACGACGGCCGTTTGCGGGTTTGTTTTTTTGCACATCATACATGGCGAGGGTGAAATGTGAAATGTTTTTGTTTGGTTTTGTTTGCCGCCCACTATTCCCTTTGCTGTACGCCGAGTTTGACAATGGTGCGACGTAACTGCAGCGTGGAGGTGTGTGAGTGACGTTGAAATGAACGTGCCATTAAGACGCATTGTTGTTGTATTGTACTGTACGTGTACGGCGACACGCACGATGATGTACCATTCGACTCTGATGTTTGATAGCCGTGTCTGACTGATTGCGTACGACGCACGCACACCGATGTCGTCATTCAAGATGCACGCGTGTCCAGTGCAGTACAGTAAGCGCGACGCTAGACGACGACGGCGGCGGCGGCGGCGGCGGCGGCGGCGGTCGTTTGTTTGGCGAATGTCTGTACACGTGTTTGTCTGTGTCCATCCGGTATGTATTTGTTTGTTTGAAAGTGTTTTGTGTGTCGGTGACGTGGTCCGATCCGTCGCCCCCTGAGTAACTGTCGATCGGCGCGATAGACCGGCGTCACGCAACTGAACCGAAGTCTTGGGCACACCCGTCATACTGTTGTACACCGTCGCGCTGAGAACGGTAACGAAAGGTTGACTTTGATCGGTCGAATGTCTGGGCAGAACGTGAGGAAGGAGGCAAGAGTGCAAGGAGGGGGGGCAAAAGAGAGAGGAAGGGAAAAAGGGGAGAAACGCATTCGTAGAGCAACGGAACGTTCCCGTGTCGGAGGCGTATTGGAGCCGCACTGAAATGCGTTTAACGGCGGCGCGGCTGCAAGTGTCTGCCGTGGTGAACGTTACCTTTGACGGCTGCATTGGGCTTTGCCTTTGCTTTTGCTTTTGCTTTCGCTTTCGCTTTCGCGTTCGCTTTCGCTTTCCCGGATGTACGTAACGTTTGTTGATATGGTTCTGAGGAAGAGTGTATGACAGTGCCGTGCCGTCCATGTTCGTGTGCCCTCCCATTGTGTGTATGCTATTGTCTGTGTACTTGAATGATGTATGTAGGTGTTAGTGGACATGTTTTACCAGTGGGGGGAAATGGATCGTCGATAGTTGCCGTCACTCTGTCACGGTCGAGATGACGCACCCTCCGTACAGAAAGGTGTCGAGAAAGTGAGTGAGTGAGTGAGTGTGTGTGTGTGTGTGTGTGTGTGTGTGTGTGTGTGTGTGTGTGTGTGTGCGTGCGTCCGTGAATTGGCAGTGTTTGGAGGTGGGCGTGCCCTGCATGTGGGAGGGGCATGCGTAACGCTGCTGGCATGGCATTTCGGGAGATGGGAGGGGGCAAACGAGGAAACGAGGAGCGGCGGCCAAAGACGGGACGGGGAGGGGCGCGGTGTGGGTGGCTTGCGCCTGTGCTCGGCGTTGTGGTTTGTGCAAAAGAGGAGGAGAAAAACAATGTGAGTTGCCAGGGAGGGGAGCGGTGTTGTGTTGTGGTTGTCGTGGTGTAGCCGCAGACGCGGCTGTCAGTGAACGTGGCGAGACGGACGGATGCGCGGAGGGGCGGGGGCGGCGCATTTCGCCGGTGCCGTGCCGTGCCGTGCCGTGCCGTGCCGTGCCGTGCCGTGCCGTGCCGTGCCGTGCCGTGCCTGAAAGCCGCGTGGTCGCTGTGTTGTTGGTGGCGTGGGGGCGAGGAGAGTACCGTACGGGTGTGCTCGTGCGCCGGAAATGGCACACTGCGCCCGCCCGTCTTGGAGGCTGATGGCTGTGGTGTGGAAATGGGGCGCGGTGATGTTGAAGCAGTTGAAGAACAGAAAAGAAACCAAGAAAACGGAAGGCGTGATGCGGCGGTGGTGGTGAGAGCGGGAAAAACAAAACAAAAAAAAAACAACAAGAAAAAAGAAGGAAAAACAACAAGAAACAAAAAAGAAAACAAAAAGTCTATCAATATTAAAATGTAAATGGAAATGGAAATGGACCCAGGTATAACCTCCCTGCACAAATAGCAGAGAGTCCGATGATAATAAAAATGTGCCAGAATGTTAACTAACGTCCCTACAAAACAAACCCAACGATAATATTAATGAAAGAGTGAACCGTATGTAACATTGCAACAGACATAATGAAACCTGATAAATTGTATAAGGGCAGCAGCGTTGACCTTTGGCCCTGTATTCAGAATAGAAAGAGCCAAAGATCGTTACCCCAATGAAAAAGACACTGAAACACGTATGTAACATAGTAGCGATGGCGAGACATTGTAGCATCTGTGACCAGAGAGTTTGCGCTGGACTGCGCGAGTGTTGCGAGCGGTTCTCAGTCAGTCAGTCAGTCAGTCAGTAGTAGTCGTTGCGAGTCCGTAGCTCTGTGTAGTTGAGGGCTGTACTCTGTCAGTAGTCGTGCGGTTGTGTGATGTAGGCGGTCGGCAACACTGGCCAAGATGGTGAATAAGGTATACTGTTAATTAATATAATCATTAGATAATGAAAAAGTGTATTTATTGTAATTATTCTCCAACAAGTTGCCCAATAATAATTTTTATTTCAAAAGCATTTTTCAAACATTTAATTTTTTATTGAACTAAAGAGTTCGTTGCACTTCACACTTCATTCCACTTCTTTGAAGAAAAATGTCACTAAAATCACAAAAAAAGAGAATATTATTATTTGCAATGCAGTTCGTCCAAGCGCTGCGCAACAACCAGAGCAGAAATGTGACATCCATTTATTCGGAGGTAAGACTTTAATTCTGATTGTTTTGCACAGGGCCAAAGACCGATATTTCGGTTTAATTGAAGTTTCTTGTCACTGAACGGACGTTTTTAAATGTTGTGTGAAGACTTTATATTTGAGTCAGATTGCGAATTTCACATTTTTGTTGCCATTTTCAATACCTCTCATTGTGGGCGAGGTTACAATTAGCGCAATGTCCATTAGCATCCGTAAATAACATTGTCCATTATTTTAAATTTTGCTGGGAGGTTACAACACACACACACAAAAAAAAAAAACAAAAAATTGCTTTTATATCCGCTCCTCAATTGTAGATACCCCTTACACAGCTGTGTGCAATGAATGAGTGCTGGCTGGTAATTAATTGCACTCCTTGGAGGGAAATGCCATAGGAAGTAGTCTTTAAAAAGTGAATGTTTTTCGTTAAGAGACAAAAGTTACTTTAGAAAAAAAGTAATAGTGGGGCTTTTGTTGTTGAACGAAATAAGTACAATGAACATACGTTATCAGATTTGCGCAATGCAGCGTCACACCACCTTTTGATTATAACACACAATATACTATACATCGTCCCGAACCGTGACCAGAGTCGCGAGACGAGCAGAGCACGCCGCCGACGCCCGCTCAGTACAACCGTCCACCCGCTACTACTGTCGACCGACTACTACCTCTCCCGACTCGCGCTACAATATATATAACAACTGTTCCTGGCGACCCGGTGCGTGCCACTACTGTCGTCTGGCGCGGTCCAAGCGCCGACTAGCAGCGATAAAGAACTCTCTGGTCAGACAGAGATGCTGTCATGCCTCGCCATCGCTCTGGTAATGAATACATACGTGTTGCAGCGTGCGTACCACCGGAACACGCAGTGGCGGAGCCAAAGACTGTGTTGTCGAGGTCGAGTGCGAGCGGGAAGAGAGGCAGCGTCGGCACGGAGATGCAAGCGAGCGCGAGACGCACGGGGGCTGCGGCGTGGCGCGTTTGCGGTCGGCGCCTTTGGTGGCAACGGCCGGGACAAGCAGCGGTGTATGGTGTGGTGCGGGGCGGACAGGGGCGGCGGTGGACGGGGAGGAGGCGGCGCGACGACGGCATGGGGGCGAAAACGGGACGGGGGACGGCGGATGTTGAGAGGCGTCACGCGCGGACAGGACACAGACACAGAGACACACAGATTGGAAAGGGAGGGTGCGCGGTAGTAGTTGGGAATGTGCGTACCGTGCGGGATGGGAGTGGGCGAGGAACACGGTCGTGGCCCCTGTGTTGGGTGCGTGTGATGACGTCGGTGTGTTGTGGGAAGGGAAGGTGCTGTGGCGGCGGCGCGTAATGGGCGTAGGCCGAAAAGAGAAAGGAACGTGGGCAGTGTGTTGGCAAGCGTCGGTTCGACTGCGACGTTGATGGGCAGGGCAGGGCAGGGCAAGGTTAATGGTGGTAGGAGTAGGCGTGTGGGCGCAAACAATCTGCCGCTGCAGGCGGTGCCGTAACCGCCATGGCGGGAAGGAGAGAGGGCCAAAGAAAGAAAGAAAGAAAGAAGAAAACAACAAAAAAAAAAAAAAAAAAAGGAGGGGGGGGGGCGAAAGTGGAGAGCCGGTGGTGTGAGAAGGGCGGGGGCGGAAGGAAGGCAGGAAGGACAAGAGGCGAGGCGACGGCTTGCTTTGTGTATCGGTCGGTCTCTGGCTATGCTTCGTTTTCTGCAGCAGGGTCGGTGCGCGGCGTGGCTCGCGGCAGTGGGAACGCCTGGTGGCTGGACGGCCAGCAATGCGGTTGGATGGGCGGCCACAGCACCGCACCTGTGCCCGAGGAGGAGACGCTGGCGGCGGGCCCTGAGGTGAGGCCGGCTCGGCTGGGGCTGTGGATGTGTAGGTGTGCGCCGCTGCTGCAACAACGAGTAAAACGCGAGAAGAAGGGTTGGCGGTAGAGAGGAAAAAAAAAAAAAAAAAAAAAAAAGGTCGTGTTGTGTTGATGCGCAGGCAGACGCGTACAGAGGGACGAGCCCGGTCTGCAGCAGGGTGTGGCCGTGCCGAGTGCAGAGCAGCGGCGGCTCGGTTCGGTTCGGCCCGGCCCGGCCCGGCGGGCCGCGCTGTTGTCGCGGACGTGAGCGCCCCCTGGCGGGTGGCCGGAGGCGGCGCGGCGTGTTGGACGTGTGGCTGGTGGCAGTGCACAATTTGCGAGTGGCTGGCGGTGTGGTGTGGCGGTTGGCGCGTCGGGCGGCGGAGAGGTATGTGTTGCGGGCGCCCTTTGCTGCGCTGCGTCGTTGCGTGTGCCGTACAGGGCGGGCGCTTGTCGACTGTGTGGGCGGTGTGGCGAATTGGCGTGAAACGGCTGCCGAGAGGTGTGTGGTAGCGAGCCGGTCGGTGGTGTCAGTGCGAAGGGGAATGTGCGTGCGTGTTTGGCGGTTTCGGTGTGCTTTTTGCGGCGTGAGAGTGGGAATTAGTGGGGCCGGCTGTTGTGTTGGTTCCTTGTGTCTTGTGTCGCGTAGCTTGATGGCAACGTGGAAGGACGCCGGTTTCGTTTTCGTTTCGAGCCTTGCGTGTGGTTGTCGACGTTGACTGGTTGGCGTGTGCCGATGCACGTGCATGTGTGGGTCGCGAGTGCGTTTTTGGCTGGCTGTGTGTGTGTGTTTTGGGGGGGAAGGGGGAGGCGGTGGTGAAAGTGCAGTCGTCGGGTGGGGCTGGGGCTGTGCGTCGTGGCGGAAAGGTGGTAGGTTGCGGGAAGCGAGCCCGTCGTTGACGGTGTCGCGTGAGTTGTGAATCGAGTGGGGCGCGGGGCGCGGGGCGCGTGGCGCGGGACAGGAGCAGCGTGCCGCTGCGTCGTGGTCGTCAGCAGAGGCTGTGCGTGTGCTTGTCCTTTTTGTGGGCGGTTCGTGCGAGGCGTTTTTGTTTTGTGTTGCCCTAGTTGTTAGTTTATTTTGTTTGTGTTTGTTATTTTGAGACGACGACTGGTTGGTGGCGTGCGCGCGAAGTGGCGGTGTGCGCTTCCCGTGTCGTTTGTGTTGTTTTGTTTTTTTGTTTTTGTGTGTTTTTTTTTGTTTTTTTTTTGCACTGGGCCCCGGTGGGTGGGTGCGTGTGTGTCGATTGCCGGCTGGCGAAAGGTGCGCCATCGGCGGGGTGGGTCGCCGGCACAAGTAGAGGCGGCGGCGTTGTTGCTGTTGTTGTGTGGTGTTTGTTTTGTTCGGCTGTGTCGGCGAGCTGTGTTGCGGTGCGTGTGAATGGTGGTGCAAAAGTGCTGGCGTTGGGGCTGCGACTGCGACGGCGGCGAGCCGCGGGCGCGCCATTGATAGTGATGTTGTGAACAGCGGCTGTGTACGGTAGTGGTGTTGTTGTAGCACGACGTGCATCCGGGCCGGCGCGGAAAGCGCAGTTGCGGGCGGTTGCCCTTCGGTGCCAGCCATGTCGCGTGAGCGGCGGGTTGCTCTGGTGTCGACACGTGGTGCTCTGGGTTGTTGTGTGGTGCCCTTTGGCCGGTGGGGGTGGTTCGCGTGTGTCTCGTTCGCGCTCGGTGTCTGGTCGTGGTCGTGCTGCTCCCCCGTCTGTCGGCGGTTTCCGACGTCGTCTGTACGTTTTTGTTCGTTTGCGGCGTGCCTGCCGACGTCGTCCCGTCGCGACCTTTCAACCGAAAGTGTGGCGCCCGAAGGTGAACGAACGTAACCCTGACCTCGGCGCTTTACGCTGAGCCGAGCGAACCGAACCGAACCGAACCGAACCTGTGGTGTGGCGAGGTGAGCTCAGCCTGTGAGCCCCTAACGTCTACGTAAGGTAAGCTGTCCGGCTCACGCCTCACGTTTGAACGCTTTTTTAACCTACGTTTGACGCTTCTTAACCTAGCACTGACCCCTTAACCTAACGTGTAACCTAACCTAACCTAACCTAACCTAACCTAACCTCTGACGCCTGACGTGTTTGAATGCTTAACCTAAGTTTGACGCTTAACCTAACCCAAGTCCCCTTAACCTAACCCACGTCCACCTAACCTAACCTAACGTAGACGTGTAAACGTAATGTGTAACGCGTAACGTGTAAGGTCGGCTGTCGTGTGTGCTTGACGGCAGATTGGGTTGGTCTGTAGATTCGGATTGCGGTTTGCCTCGGTCGAGGGGTTGGGTCGGGTCGGAAGCGGCGAGGGGCGGCGGCGCCTGTTGCGCAGGCGGCGTCCGTTTGCGGCGGGCAATTGTTGAGAAACGGCTGTGAATGTTGGCGGGCGAGAGGAGGAGGACGGCGCGCGATGTGGCCCGACGGCTGCGGGCCGATCGGGAAACGGCGGGAGGGCGACGGAAGGCGATGGGGCGGCGGAGGCGCGTTTGCACGGCCGTCATCGCCGCACGCCTCGGCTTGTGTGGCTGTGGCGCCGGCCGCGCTGGCCGGGCTGCCGCGGCGACGGTGTGGGAGTTTTGCCGAAGGTTTGGCCATTGTGGCGGGTCGTCGGCTGGGGCTGTGGGGGCGGCATTTGGGCGGGGGCGGCGATTCTCGGCGGGCCGACCCAGGCTGTAGCGCGCGGTAGCTGCAGTTTGGCCGTGGTTTGCGGCGCTGCCGTGGCGACTGGTTGGCGACTGTGGTGTGGCTGTGTGTAGCCCCATCCTCGGTGGTTTGAAAGGCGCGGGCGGTTGTGGCGCAGGTTTGGGGCTGCTCCGCACAGGCTGTCGGACGTTGGGCGGTAGCAAGCGCGGGAGGCGCGGCGCGGCGGCGCGCAGAGTGGCGGCCGCTCTCTCGGCCGTCCGCGCCCGCCCGCGACACTGGCTGGGCCTTGTGATTCTCTGCTCTGCTGCTGTGCTGTGCTTGCGTGCCTGCCGTCCCGCTCGCTCTCGCTGTGTGTTACGCGCGTCGTCGAAATGGCAGATCAGGCGGCTACGAACGAGACTGCTGCGGCACCCGCCGCCACCGGCACGACGAAGAAGGCCAAGTCTGCGTCGTCTGCGAAGAAGCCGCGCGCCAAGCCTGCGCACCCGCGCACCTCTGAGATGGTGACGGCCGCCATCAAGAGTCTGAAGGAGCGCGGCGGGTCGTCGCTGCAGGCGATCAAGAAGTACATAGCCGCGCACTACAAGCTGGACGCGGAGAAGCTGGCGCCGTTTATCAAGAAGTACCTCAAGTCGGCCGTCGTGGCGGGCGAGCTGGTGCAGACGAAGGGGAAGGGCGCGTCCGGCTCGTTCAAGCTTGCCGGCGCCGGCGGCGGGGGGGCGGCCGAGGGCGGCAAGGCTCGTGCTGGCGGTGCCAAGAAGAAGCGCGCCGCTCCGGCCAGCAAGGAGAAGAAGGGCGCCCGTGCGGCCGGCGCAAAGAAGGCTGGTGGCGTGAAGGCGGCGACCGGTCGGAAGGCGGGCGCCGCCAAGAAGGCGTCTGCGGCGTCGGCCGCTCCCGCGGGTGCGAAGAAGGCGGCTGCGGCCAAGCCGGCCAAGGCCAAGTCGCCGTCGAAGGCGAAGAAGGCCGCCAAGGTTCCGACGAAGAAGCCGAAGGCGCCGCGCCCGAAGAAGGCGACGACGCCGTCTAAGGCGAAGGCTTCGCCCAAGAAGAAGAAGTAGAGTAGAGGAGAAAGAGATGGGAAAGGAAGGGTTTGGCGCTTGACTCCGTCGTCCCCACCCCCCGTCGTCGTCTAGTGGCGCGCAAGAGACGCGCGGCCCAAAACGGCCCTTCTCAGGGCCATCAAAGCACGTCGGGGAAGGTTTTGATTGTCGTGTTGCGTTTGGTGTGGGTGTCTGTCTGTATGCCCGTGGGGATGCTGTTTGCGTGCCGTGGTGGTTGGATTGCGGGGGTCGGTGGCGGGTGTGGGCGGCGGTAGCGGTAAGCGGTGTTGTTGTTGTCGTGGTTGATTGTCGCCGTGTTTGTGGCGGCGGCCGACGGTTGGTTTTCTGTCACGTTGTTTTGTTTGAATACGTTGGTTGGCTTGCCTGCGTTCGTTCTTCTCGGATGTCTGTCTTGTCGAGTCGAGTCGTGTCTGGTCTTTGTTTTGTTTTGTTCCTTTGTGTGTGTTATGTTTTGCAACGGGGGGCACGTTGAGATGTGGAAGGAGTCGGCGGGGATTTCGGTGGCGTGTAGAGCGAGCGAGCGCGCCTGCCTGGCCGTTGGCCGTCGGAGTGGAGTGCGGGTTTTTTTGTTTTCGAAACGAAAGCGGCGGCCGGCCAGCCACCCGTGCGGTGTGACGTCGGCCGTTGGGTATTGTGCGCTTTGAGCGCCGGGGAGGGATGATGTGTGATTGTTGCGCGCTGCTAGCAGGCAGGCAGAGTGAGCGGGTGTGGCGGACGGACGGGAAGTGGTGGTTTTTGTTTTTGGGTTGCGGGGCGAGAGGCAGGCGACCGACAAAGTTTGCTCGCGACGGAGAGATGTTAGTGGCCCTGAAAAGGGCCGTTTTTGTTTGTGCGGTGCGGTGCCGCGGCGCGGTTTAGGCGCGCTCGCCGCGGATGCGGCGCGCGAGCTGGATGTCCTTGGGCATGATGGTGACGCGCTTGGCGTGGATTGCGCACAGGTTGGTGTCTTCGAAGAGGCCGACGAGGTAGGCCTCGCTGGCCTCCTGCAGGGCCATGACTGCGGAGCTCTGGAAGCGCAGGTCGGTCTTGAAGTCCTGGGCGATCTCGCGCACTAGGCGCTGGAATGGCAGCTTGCGGATGAGCAGCTCTGTGCTCTTCTGGTAGCGCCTGATTTCTCGCAGGGCGACGGTGCCCGGCCTGTAGCGGTGGGGCTTCTTGACGCCTCCGGTGGCGGGCGCGCTCTTCCTCGCCGCCTTGGTGGCGAGCTGTTTGCGCGGCGCCTTTCCGCCGGTGGACTTGCGGGCCGTTTGCTTTGTGCGGGCCATGGCGGTAGCGGTAGCGGTAGCGGTAGCGGAGCGGCGTGCGTGGAGGTTAGGTGCGGCGCGGCGTCCGGTGCTGCCTTGACAACGGGCCCGCGCGCCTCCGTGCTGCGCTTATATGCCCTCGGTTGCGCGTGGTGGGGGGAGGGCGGGCCAGAGTCTATATAGGGGGGCGGCGGGCGCGCTGGGCGCAGACCGTAGCCGACTCGCCAGCCGCTGCAGCTGCTGTTTGTGCACGTTTTGCTTTGCCCGAGGAAGGAAGGATGACAGGCCGCGGCAAGGGAGGAAAGGGGCTCGGCAAGGGTGGCGCCAAGCGGCACCGCAAGGTGTTGCGCGACAACATCCAGGGCATCACGAAGCCCGCCATCCGCCGCCTGGCTCGCAGGGGCGGCGTGAAGCGCATCTCTGGTCTGATCTACGAGGAGACCCGCGGGGTGCTGAAGGTGTTCCTGGAGAACGTGATCCGCGACGCGGTGACGTACACTGAGCACGCCAAGCGCAAGACTGTGACGGCCATGGACGTGGTGTACGCCCTGAAGAGGCAGGGGCGCACCCTGTACGGTTTCGGCGGTTAGGCTGCGTCGCAGCGGGCGCTGGCCTTCCCGCGGCCGTGCTTGTGGGTGGGAGAGACTAGAAAACGGCCCTTTTCAGGGCCACCACACTGTTCGGAAGTTGAAAAGTGCGAAAGAGTCTGTGTTGTTGCTGCGTGTGTGCGCTGTGTTGTTTGTTTGTTTGTTTCTTTCTTTCTTTCCGTTTGAGCGACGTGATGTGACTGGGAGGGGAGAAGGAAAGGAAACGTGTCATGTGGCTGGCTGTGTGTGGAGCTGCTTCGTTTGTGTGTCTTTGTATCGATCGCGACGGAGATGGCGGGCTGTGTGTTGTTGTGCGAGAGGCGGTGATTATTTGCTTGCGTGGTTTGGCTCTGTGTGTTTGTTTGCGGCGGCGTTGGGGTTTCCGAGGCAAGGCGTGTGGGCATAGGCGGCCGGATCAGCTGTTTCGTTCGTGTCGACGGCCGTTGCGCGCGGGAGTGGAGGGCGGTGTGTCGACACGCCTCCCTTTAACAACAATGGTCATTATTGCTGCCGTTGTCGGTTTGGAAGGCGACTGCGACCGTGCAAAATGTGTGTGTGTGTGTGTGTGTGTGTGTGTGTGTGTTGGGCCACACGGGCTGTGTGGACGACAAGATGGCGGACGTGCGCCGGCGGCGGCTGTGCTGTGACAGTGCAAAGTTAAAACAAAACAAGGTGCGGCGAGGACGACTGAAATTTTGCTTTGGACGTAGGTTTGTGTGGTGGCCCTGAAAAGGGCCGATTGTTGTGGGCCGAGCCGGCAAAGCGCGTTGCGTGCAGGGGAGCACGCGGCGCTGCGATTGCCTGGCCTCCTTTAGGCCTTCTTCTCGGTCTTCTTTGGCAGCAGGACGGCCTGGATGTTGGGCAGGACACCACCCTGTGCGATGGTGACGCCCGACAGGAGCTTGTTGAGCTCCTCGTCGTTGCGGATGGCAAGCTGCAGGTGGCGCGGGATGATGCGCGTCTTCTTGTTGTCGCGGGCCGCGTTTCCGGCCAGCTCGAGCACCTCAGCCGCGAGGTACTCCATGACGGCGGCGAGGTAGACGGGCGCCCCGGCGCCGACGCGCTCTGCGTAGTTTCCCTTGCGCAGGAGGCGGTGGATTCTGCCGACCGGGAACTGGAGCCCAGCCCTGCTTGAGCGGGACTTTGACTTGCCCTTGACTTTGCCTCCCTTTCCGCGTCCGGACATGGCGATGGGCTAGCGACGGTGCACACGAAACGGAAACGAAAACGACCGGTGCGAGCGGCAGCGAGTCGAGCAGCGGAGTGCGTGCCGGCGCAGCCGGGGTGGGGGTGCTTTATGGGCTCGGGTGCGGCGGCCGGTTGCGCGCGCGCCCCATTGGTCGGCGGCCGCAACAGGGCGAGCTGGTAAAGGTGCGGCGGCGGCTGGCGGCGGGTGCCACTGTGTGGGGAGACGCTGACTAGAGCGGAGCGCTTGCTACTGGTGTTGCTGCTGCCGTACGTTGGTTCGAGATGCCGCCCAAGACTAGCGGGAAGGCCGCCAAGAAGGCTGGCAAGGCGCAGAAGAACATTTCGAAGGGCGACAAGAAGAAGAAGCGCAAGAGGAAGGAGAGCTATGCCATCTACATCTACAAGGTGCTGAAGCAGGTGCACCCTGACACGGGCATCTCGTCGAAGGCGATGAGCATCATGAACAGCTTCGTGAACGACATTTTCGAGCGCATTGCGGCCGAGGCTTCTCGCCTGGCGCACTACAACAAGCGCTCGACCATCACGTCCCGCGAGATCCAGACCGCTGTGCGGCTGTTGCTGCCTGGCGAGCTGGCCAAGCACGCCGTGAGCGAGGGCACGAAGGCGGTGACCAAGTACACGAGCTCCAAGTAAGGAGGTGGCTCTGGAATGGAAGGAAGGAAGGATGGAGAAGGCTCCTCCGTTGCGAGAGCGGCAAAACGGCCCTTTTCAGGGCCACCAACTTGCCTTTTGCGGGAAGGGCGGAATTGTTGTTGTTGTTGTTTGTGTGGACGGCTGTGATGTATGTGTGCATTTTGATTGTGGGTGGGGGGGCGCGTCAAAGCGTGTTGCGCGGGGTACGGCCACGAGGTTGGTCGCCGTGGCGTGGAATGGTGGCACGCCTCGTTGGCGTGGTTTTTGACCCGTTGGTGTTGTTGGTGTGTGTGTGTGTGTGTGTGTGTGTGTGTGTGTGTGTGTGTGTGTGTGTGTTACCCGTCTGCGAGGGGGGACTGTGCGATCGGCGACTTTTGTGTCACCGTAACGACGGCCGTTTGCGGGTTTGTTTTTTTGCACATCATACATGGCGAGGGTGAAATGTGAAATGTTTTTGTTTGGTTTTGTTTGCCGCCCACTATTCCCTTTGCTGTACGCCGAGTTTGACAATGGTGCGACGTAACTGCAGCGTGGAGGTGTGTGAGTGACGTTGAAATGAACGTGCCATTAAGACGCATTGTTGTTGTATTGTACTGTACGTGTACGGCGACACGCACGATGATGTACCATTCGACTCTGATGTTTGATAGCCGTGTCTGACTGATTGCGTACGACGCACGCACACCGATGTCGTCATTCAAGATGCACGCGTGTCCAGTGCAGTACAGTAAGCGCGACGCTAGACGACGACGGCGGCGGCGGCGGCGGCGGCGGCGGCGGTCGTTTGTTTGGCGAATGTCTGTACACGTGTTTGTCTGTGTCCATCCGGTATGTATTTGTTTGTTTGAAAGTGTTTTGTGTGTCGGTGACGTGGTCCGATCCGTCGCCCCCTGAGTAACTGTCGATCGGCGCGATAGACCGGCGTCACGCAACTGAACCGAAGTCTTGGGCACACCCGTCATACTGTTGTACACCGTCGCGCTGAGAACGGTAACGAAAGGTTGACTTTGATCGGTCGAATGTCTGGGCAGAACGTGAGGAAGGAGGCAAGAGTGCAAGGAGGGGGGGCAAAAGAGAGAGGAAGGGAAAAAGGGGAGAAACGCATTCGTAGAGCAACGGAACGTTCCCGTGTCGGAGGCGTATTGGAGCCGCACTGAAATGCGTTTAACGGCGGCGCGGCTGCAAGTGTCTGCCGTGGTGAACGTTACCTTTGACGGCTGCATTGGGCTTTGCCTTTGCTTTTGCTTTTGCTTTCGCTTTCGCTTTCGCTTTCGCGTTCGCGTTCGCTTTCGCTTTCCCGGATGTACGTAACGTTTGTTGATATGGTTCTGAGGAAGAGTGTATGACAGTGCCGTGCCGTCCATGTTCGTGTGCCCTCCCATTGTGTGTATGCTATTGTCTGTGTACTTGAATGATGTATGTAGGTGTTAGTGGACATGTTTTACCAGTGGGGGGAAATGGATCGTCGATAGTTGCCGTCACTCTGTCACGGTCGAGATGACGCACCCTCCGTACAGAAAGGTGTCGAGAAAGTGAGTGAGTGAGTGAGTGTGTGTGTGTGTGTGTGTGTGTGTGTGTGTGTGTGTGTGTGTGTGTGTGCGTGCGTCCGTGAATTGGCAGTGTTTGGAGGTGGGCGTGCCCTGCATGTGGGAGGGGCATGCGTAACGCTGCTGGCATGGCATTTCGGGAGATGGGAGGGGGCAAACGAGGAAACGAGGAGCGGCGGCCAAAGACGGGACGGGGAGGGGCGCGGTGTGGGTGGCTTGCGCCTGTGCTCGGCGTTGTGGTTTGTGCAAAAGAGGAGGAGAAAAACAATGTGAGTTGCCAGGGAGGGGAGCGGTGTTGTGTTGTGGTTGTCGTGGTGTAGCCGCAGACGCGGCTGTCAGTGAACGTGGCGAGACGGACGGATGCGCGGAGGGGCGGGGGCGGCGCATTTCGCCGGTGCCGTGCCGTGCCGTGCCGTGCCGTGCCGTGCCGTGCCGTGCCGTGCCGTGCCGTGCCGTGCCTGAAAGCCGCGTGGTCGCTCTGTTGTTGGTGGCGTGGGGGCGAGGAGAGTACCGTACGGGTGTGCTCGTGCGCCGGAAATGGCACACTGCGCCCGCCCGTCTTGGAGGCTGATGGCTGTGGTGTGGAAATGGGGCGCGGTGATGTTGAAGCAGTTGAAGAACAGAAAAGAAACCAAGAAAACGGAAGGCGTGATGCGGCGGTGGTGGTGAGAGCGGGAAAAACAAAACAAAAAAAAAACAACAAGAAAAAAGAAGGAAAAACAACAAGAAACAAAAAAGAAAACAAAAAGTCTATCAATATTAAAATGTAAATGGAAATGGAAATGGACCCAGGTATAACCTCCCTGCACAAATAGCAGAGAGTCCGATGATAATAAAAATGTGCCAGAATGTTAACTAACGTCCCTACAAAACAAACCCAACGATAATATTAATGAAAGAGTGAACCGTATGTAACATTGCAACAGACATAATGAAACCTGATAAATTGTATAAGGGCAGCAGCGTTGACCTTTGGCCCTGTATTCAGAATAGAAAGAGCCAAAGATCGTTACCCCAATGAAAAAGACACTGAAACACGTATGTAACATAGTAGCGATGGCGAGACATTGTAGCATCTGTGACCAGAGAGTTTGCGCTGGACTGCGCGAGTGTTGCGAGCGGTTCTCAGTCAGTCAGTCAGTCAGTCAGTAGTAGTCGTTGCGAGTCCGTAGCTCTGTGTAGTTGAGGGCTGTACTCTGTCAGTAGTCGTGCGGTTGTGTGATGTAGGCGGTCGGCAACACTGGTCAAGATGGTGAATAAGGTATACTGTTAATTAATATAATCATTAGATAATGAAAAAGTGTATTTATTGTAATTATTCTCCAACAAGTTGCCCAATAATAATTTTTATTTCAAAAGCATTTTTCAAACATTTAATTTTTTATTGAACTAAAGAGTTCGTTGCACTTCACACTTCATTCCACTTCTTTGAAGAAAAATGTCACTAAAATCACAAAAAAAGAGAATATTATTATTTGCAATGCAGTTCGTCCAAGCGCTGCGCAACAACCAGAGCAGAAATGTGACATCCATTTATTCGGAGGTAAGACTTTAATTCTGATTGTTTTGCACAGGGCCAAAGACCGATATTTCGGTTTAATTGAAGTTTCTTGTCACTGAACGGACGTTTTTAAATGTTGTGTGAAGACTTTATATTTGAGTCAGATTGCGAATTTCACATTTTTGTTGCCATTTTCAATACCTCTCATTGTGGGCGAGGTTACAATTAGCGCAATGTCCATTAGCATCCGTAAATAACATTGTCCATTATTTTAAATTTTGCTGGGAGGTTACAACACACACACACAAAAAAAAAAACAAAAAATTGCATTTATATCCGCTCCTCAATTGTAGATACCCCTTACACAGCTGTGTGCAATGAATGAGTGCTGGCTGGTAATTAATTGCACTCCTTGGAGGGAAATGCCATAGGAAGTAGTCTTTAAAAAGTGAATGTTTTTCGTTAAGAGACAAAAGTTACTTTAGAAAAAAAGTAATAGTGGGGCTTTTGTTGTTGAACGAAATAAGTACAATGAACATACGTTATCAGATTTGCGCAATGCAGCGTCACACCACCTTTTGATTATAACACACAATATACTATACATCGTCCCGAACCGTGACCAGAGTCGCGAGACGAGCAGAGCACGCCGCCGACGCCCGCTCAGTACAACCGTCCACCCGCTACTACTGTCGACCGACTACTACCTCTCCCGACTCGCGCTACAATATATATAACAACTGTTCCTGGCGACCCGGTGCGTGCCACTACTGTCGTCTGGCGCGGTCCAAGCGCCGACTAGCAGCGATAAAGAACTCTCTGGTCAGACAGAGATGCTGTCATGCCTCGCCATCGCTCTGGTAATGAATACATACGTGTTGCAGCGTGCGTACCACCGGAACACGCAGTGGCGGAGCCAAAGACTGTGTTGTCGAGGTCGAGTGCGAGCGGGAAGAGAGGCAGCGTCGGCACGGAGATGCAAGCGAGCGCGAGACGCACGGGGGCTGCGGCGTGGCGCGTTTGCGGTCGGCGCCTTTGGTGGCAACGGCCGGGACAAGCAGCGGTGTATGGTGTGGTGCGGGGCGGACAGGGGCGGCGGTGGACGGGGAGGAGGCGGCGCGACGACGGCATGGGGGCGAAAACGGGACGGGGGACGGCGGATGTTGAGAGGCGTCACGCGCGGACAGGACACAGACACAGAGACACACAGATTGGAAAGGGAGGGTGCGCGGTAGTAGTTGGGAATGTGCGTACCGTGCGGGATGGGAGTGGGCGAGGAACACGGTCGTGGCCCCTGTGTTGGGTGCGTGTGATGACGTCGGTGTGTTGTGGGAAGGGAAGGTGCTGTGGCGGCGGCGCGTAATGGGCGTAGGCCGAAAAGAGAAAGGAACGTGGGCAGTGTGTTGGCAAGCGTCGGTTCGACTGCGACGTTGATGGGCAGGGCAGGGCAGGGCAAGGTTAATGGTGGTAGGAGTAGGCGTGTGGGCGCAAACAATCTGCCGCTGCAGGCGGTGCCGTAACCGCCATGGCGGGAAGGAGAGAGGGCCAAAGAAAGAAAGAAAGAAAGAAGAAAACAACAAAAAAAAAAAAAAAAAGGAGGGGGGGGGGGCGAAAGTGGAGAGGCGGTGGTGTGAGAAGGGCGGGGGCGGAAGGAAGGCAGGAAGGACAAGAGGCGAGGCGACGGCTTGCTTTGTGTATCGGTCGGTCTCTGGCTATGCTTCGTTTTCTGCAGCAGGGTCGGTGCGCGGCGTGGCTCGCGGCAGTGGGAACGCCTGGTGGCTGGACGGCCAGCAATGCGGTTGGATGGGCGGCCACAGCACCGCACCTGTGCCCGAGGAGGAGACGCTGGCGGCGGGCCCTGAGGTGAGGCCGGCTCGGCTGGGGCTGTGGATGTGTAGGTGTGCGCCGCTGCTGCAACAACGAGTAAAACGCGAGAAGAAGGGTTGGCGGTAGAGAGGAAAAAAAAAAAAAAAAAAAAAAAAGGTCGTGTTGTGTTGATGCGCAGGCAGACGCGTACAGAGGGACGAGCCCGGTCTGCAGCAGGGTGTGGCCGTGCCGAGTGCAGAGCAGCGGCGGCTCGGTTCGGTTCGGCCCGGCCCGGCCCGGCGGGCCGCGCTGTTGTCGCGGACGTGAGCGCCCCCTGGCGGGTGGCCGGAGGCGGCGCGGCGTGTTGGACGTGTGGCTGGTGGCAGTGCACAATTTGCGAGTGGCTGGCGGTGTGGTGTGGCGGTTGGCGCGTCGGGCGGCGGAGAGGTATGTGTTGCGGGCGCCCTTTGCTGCGCTGCGTCGTTGCGTGTGCCGTACAGGGCGGGCGCTTGTCGACTGTGTGGGCGGTGTGGCGAATTGGCGTGAAACGGCTGCCGAGAGGTGTGTGGTAGCGAGCCGGTCGGTGGTGTCAGTGCGAAGGGGAATGTGCGTGCGTGTTTGGCGGTTTCGGTGTGCTTTTTGCGGCGTGAGAGTGGGAATTAGTGGGGCCGGCTGTTGTGTTGGTTCCTTGTGTCTTGTGTCGCGTAGCTTGATGGCAACGTGGAAGGACGCCGGTTTCGTTTTCGTTTCGAGCCTTGCGCGTGGTTGTCGACGTTGACTGGTTGGCGTGTGCCGATGCACGTGCATGTGTGGGTCGCGAGTGCGTTTTTGGCTGGCTGTGTGTGTGTGTTTTGGGGGGGAAGGGGGAGGCGGTGGTGAAAGTGCAGTCGTCGGGTGGGGCTGGGGCTGTGCGTCGTGGCGGAAAGGTGGTAGGTTGCGGGAAGCGAGCCCGTCGTTGACGGTGTCGCGTGAGTTGTGAATCGAGTGGGGCGCGGGGCGCGGGGCACGTGGCGCGGGACAGGAGCAGCGTGCCGCTGCGTCGTGGTCGTCAGCAGAGGCTGTGCGTGTGCTTGTCCTTTTTGTGGGCGGTTCGTGCGAGGCGTTTTTGTTTTGTGTTGCCCTAGTTGTTAGTTTATTTTGTTTGTGTTTGTTATTTTGAGACGACGACTGGTTGGTGGCGTGCGCGCGAAGTGGCGGTGTGCGCTTCCCGTGTCGTTTGTGTTGTTTTGTTTTTTTGTTTTTGTGTGTTTTTTTTTGTTTTTTTTTTGCACTGGGCCCCGGTGGGTGGGTGCGTGTGTGTCGATTGCCGGCTGGCGAAAGGTGCGCCATCGGCGGGGTGGGTCGCCGGCACAAGTAGAGGCGGCGGCGTTGTTGCTGTTGTTGTGTGGTGTTTGTTTTGTTCGGCTGTGTCGGCGAGCTGTGTTGCGGTGCGTGTGAATGGTGGTGCAAAAGTGCTGGCGTTGGGGCTGCGACTGCGACGGCGGCGAGCCGCGGGCGCGCCATTGATAGTGATGTTGTGAACAGCGGCTGTGTACGGTAGTGGTGTTGTTGTAGCACGACGTGCATCCGGGCCGGCGCGGAAAGCGCAGTTGCGGGCGGTTGCCCTTCGGTGCCAGCCATGTCGCGTGAGCGGCGGGTTGCTCTGGTGTCGACACGTGGTGCTCTGGGTTGTTGTGTGGTGCCCTTTGGCCGGTGGGGGTGGTTCGCGTGTGTCTCGTTCGCGCTCGGTGTCTGGTCGTGGTCGTGCTGCTCCCCCGTCTGTCGGCGGTTTCCGACGTCGTCTGTACGTTTTTGTTCGTTTGCGGCGTGCCTGCCGACGTCGTCCCGTCGCGACCTTTCAACCGAAAGTGTGGCGCCCGAAGGTGAACGAACGTAACCCTGACCTCGGCGCTTTACGCTGAGCCGAGCGAACCGAACCGAACCGAACCGAACCTGTGGTGTGGCGAGGTGAGCTCAGCCTGTGAGCCCCTAACGTCTACGTAAGGTAAGCTGTCCGGCTCACGCCTCACGTTTGAACGCTTTTTTAACCTACGTTTGACGCTTCTTAACCTAGCACTGACCCCTTAACCTAACGTGTAACCTAACCTAACCTAACCTAACCTAACCTAACCTCTGACGCCTGACGTGTTTGAATGCTTAACCTAAGTTTGACGCTTAACCTAACCCAAGTCCCCTTAACCTAACCCACGTCCACCTAACCTAACCTAACGTAGACGTGTAAACGTAATGTGTAACGCGTAACGTGTAAGGTCGGCTGTCGTGTGTGCTTGACGGCAGATTGGGTTGGTCTGTAGATTCGGATTGCGGTTTGCCTCGGTCGAGGGGTTGGGTCGGGTCGGAAGCGGCGAGGGGCGGCGGCGCCTGTTGCGCAGGCGGCGTCCGTTTGCGGCGGGCAATTGTTGAGAAACGGCTGTGAATGTTGGCGGGCGAGAGGAGGAGGACGGCGCGCGATGTGGCCCGACGGCTGCGGGCCGATCGGGAAACGGCGGGAGGGCGACGGAAGGCGATGGGGCGGCGGAGGCGCGTTTGCACGGCCGTCATCGCCGCACGCCTCGGCTTGTGTGGCTGTGGCGCCGGCCGCGCTGGCCGGGCTGCCGCGGCGACGGTGTGGGAGTTTTGCCGAAGGTTTGGCCATTGTGGCGGGTCGTCGGCTGGGGCTGTGGGGGCGGCATTTGGGCGGGGGCGGCGATTCTCGGCGGGCCGACCCAGGCTGTAGCGCGCGGTAGCTGCAGTTTGGCCGTGGTTTGCGGCGCTGCCGTGGCGACTGGTTGGCGACTGTGGTGTGGCTGTGTGTAGCCCCATCCTCGGTGGTTTGAAAGGCGCGGGCGGTTGTGGCGCAGGTTTGGGGCTGCTCCGCACAGGCTGTCGGACGTTGGGCGGTAGCAAGCGCGGGAGGCGCGGCGCGGCGGCGCGCAGAGTGGCGGCCGCTCTCTCGGCCGTCCGCGCCCGCCCGCGACACTGGCTGGGCCTTGTGATTCTCTGCTCTGCTGCTGTGCTGTGCTTGCGTGCCTGCCGTCCCGCTCGCTCTCGCTGTGTGTTACGCGCGTCGTCGAAATGGCAGATCAGGCGGCTACGAACGAGACTGCTGCGGCACCCGCCGCCACCGGCACGACGAAGAAGGCCAAGTCTGCGTCGTCTGCGAAGAAGCCGCGCGCCAAGCCTGCGCACCCGCGCACCTCTGAGATGGTGACGGCCGCCATCAAGAGTCTGAAGGAGCGCGGCGGGTCGTCGCTGCAGGCGATCAAGAAGTACATAGCCGCGCACTACAAGCTGGACGCGGAGAAGCTGGCGCCGTTTATCAAGAAGTACCTCAAGTCGGCCGTCGTGGCGGGCGAGCTGGTGCAGACGAAGGGGAAGGGCGCGTCCGGCTCGTTCAAGCTTGCCGGCGCCGGCGGCGGGGGGGCGGCCGAGGGCGGCAAGGCTCGTGCTGGCGGTGCCAAGAAGAAGCGCGCCGCTCCGGCCAGCAAGGAGAAGAAGGGCGCCCGTGCGGCCGGCGCAAAGAAGGCTGGTGGCGTGAAGGCGGCGACCGGTCGGAAGGCGGGCGCCGCCAAGAAGGCGTCTGCGGCGTCGGCCGCTCCCGCGGGTGCGAAGAAGGCGGCTGCGGCCAAGCCGGCCAAGGCCAAGTCGCCGTCGAAGGCGAAGAAGGCCGCCAAGGTTCCGACGAAGAAGCCGAAGGCGCCGCGCCCGAAGAAGGCGACGACGCCGTCTAAGGCGAAGGCTTCGCCCAAGAAGAAGAAGTAGAGTAGAGGAGAAAGAGATGGGAAAGGAAGGGTTTGGCGCTTGACTCCGTCGTCCCCACCCCCCGTCGTCGTCTAGTGGCGCGCAAGAGACGCGCGGCCCAAAACGGCCCTTCTCAGGGCCATCAAAGCACGTCGGGGAAGGTTTTGATTGTCGTGTTGCGTTTGGTGTGGGTGTCTGTCTGTATGCCCGTGGGGATGCTGTTTGCGTGCCGTGGTGGTTGGATTGCGGGGGTCGGTGGCGGGTGTGGGCGGCGGTAGCGGTAAGCGGTGTTGTTGTTGTCGTGGTTGATTGTCGCCGTGTTTGTGGCGGCGGCCGACGGTTGGTTTTCTGTCACGTTGTTTTGTTTGAATACGTTGGTTGGCTTGCCTGCGTTCGTTCTTCTCGGATGTCTGTCTTGTCGAGTCGAGTCGTGTCTGGTCTTTGTTTTGTTTTGTTCCTTTGTGTGTGTTATGTTTTGCAACGGGGGGCACGTTGAGATGTGGAAGGAGTCGGCGGGGATTTCGGTGGCGTGTAGAGCGAGCGAGCGCGCCTGCCTGGCCGTTGGCCGTCGGAGTGGAGTGCGGGTTTTTTTGTTTTCGAAACGAAAGCGGCGGCCGGCCAGCCACCCGTGCGGTGTGACGTCGGCCGTTGGGTATTGTGCGCTTTGAGCGCCGGGGAGGGATGATGTGTGATTGTTGCGCGCTGCTAGCAGGCAGGCAGAGTGAGCGGGTGTGGCGGACGGACGGGAAGTGGTGGTTTTTGTTTTTGGGTTGCGGGGCGAGAGGCAGGCGACCGACAAAGTTTGCTCGCGACGGAGAGATGTTAGTGGCCCTGAAAAGGGCCGTTTTTGTTTGTGCGGTGCGGTGCCGCGGCGCGGTTTAGGCGCGCTCGCCGCGGATGCGGCGCGCGAGCTGGATGTCCTTGGGCATGATGGTGACGCGCTTGGCGTGGATTGCGCACAGGTTGGTGTCTTCGAAGAGGCCGACGAGGTAGGCCTCGCTGGCCTCCTGCAGGGCCATGACTGCGGAGCTCTGGAAGCGCAGGTCGGTCTTGAAGTCCTGGGCGATCTCGCGCACTAGGCGCTGGAATGGCAGCTTGCGGATGAGCAGCTCTGTGCTCTTCTGGTAGCGCCTGATTTCTCGCAGGGCGACGGTGCCCGGCCTGTAGCGGTGGGGCTTCTTGACGCCTCCGGTGGCGGGCGCGCTCTTCCTCGCCGCCTTGGTGGCGAGCTGTTTGCGCGGCGCCTTTCCGCCGGTGGACTTGCGGGCCGTTTGCTTTGTGCGGGCCATGGCGGTAGCGGTAGCGGTAGCGGTAGCGGAGCGGCGTGCGTGGAGGTTAGGTGCGGCGCGGCGTCCGGTGCTGCCTTGACAACGGGCCCGCGCGCCTCCGTGCTGCGCTTATATGCCCTCGGTTGCGCGTGGTGGGGGGAGGGCGGGCCAGAGTCTATATAGGGGGGCGGCGGGCGCGCTGGGCGCAGACCGTAGCCGACTCGCCAGCCGCTGCAGCTGCTGTTTGTGCACGTTTTGCTTTGCCCGAGGAAGGAAGGATGACAGGCCGCGGCAAGGGAGGAAAGGGGCTCGGCAAGGGTGGCGCCAAGCGGCACCGCAAGGTGTTGCGCGACAACATCCAGGGCATCACGAAGCCCGCCATCCGCCGCCTGGCTCGCAGGGGCGGCGTGAAGCGCATCTCTGGTCTGATCTACGAGGAGACCCGCGGGGTGCTGAAGGTGTTCCTGGAGAACGTGATCCGCGACGCGGTGACGTACACTGAGCACGCCAAGCGCAAGACTGTGACGGCCATGGACGTGGTGTACGCCCTGAAGAGGCAGGGGCGCACCCTGTACGGTTTCGGCGGTTAGGCTGCGTCGCAGCGGGCGCTGGCCTTCCCGCGGCCGTGCTTGTGGGTGGGAGAGACTAGAAAACGGCCCTTTTCAGGGCCACCACACTGTTCGGAAGTTGAAAAGTGCGAAAGAGTCTGTGTTGTTGCTGCGTGTGTGCGCTGTGTTGTTTGTTTGTTTGTTTCTTTCTTTCTTTCCGTTTGAGCGACGTGATGTGACTGGGAGGGGAGAAGGAAAGGAAACGTGTCATGTGGCTGGCTGTGTGTGGAGCTGCTTCGTTTGTGTGTCTTTGTATCGATCGCGACGGAGATGGCGGGCTGTGTGTTGTTGTGCGAGAGGCGGTGATTATTTGCTTGCGTGGTTTGGCTCTGTGTGTTTGTTTGCGGCGGCGTTGGGGTTTCCGAGGCAAGGCGTGTGGGCATAGGCGGCCGGATCAGCTGTTTCGTTCGTGTCGACGGCCGTTGCGCGCGGGAGTGGAGGGCGGTGTGTCGACACGCCTCCCTTTAACAACAATGGTCATTATTGCTGCCGTTGTCGGTTTGGAAGGCGACTGCGACCGTGCAAAATGTGTGTGTGTGTGTGTGTGTGTGTGTGTGTGTGTTGGGCCACACGGGCTGTGTGGACGACAAGATGGCGGACGTGCGCCGGCGGCGGCTGTGCTGTGACAGTGCAAAGTTAAAACAAAACAAGGTGCGGCGAGGACGACTGAAATTTTGCTTTGGACGTAGGTTTGTGTGGTGGCCCTGAAAAGGGCCGATTGTTGTGGGCCGAGCCGGCAAAGCGCGTTGCGTGCAGGGGAGCACGCGGCGCTGCGATTGCCTGGCCTCCTTTAGGCCTTCTTCTCGGTCTTCTTTGGCAGCAGGACGGCCTGGATGTTGGGCAGGACACCACCCTGTGCGATGGTGACGCCCGACAGGAGCTTGTTGAGCTCCTCGTCGTTGCGGATGGCAAGCTGCAGGTGGCGCGGGATGATGCGCGTCTTCTTGTTGTCGCGGGCCGCGTTTCCGGCCAGCTCGAGCACCTCAGCCGCGAGGTACTCCATGACGGCGGCGAGGTAGACGGGCGCCCCGGCGCCGACGCGCTCTGCGTAGTTTCCCTTGCGCAGGAGGCGGTGGATTCTGCCGACCGGGAACTGGAGCCCAGCCCTGCTTGAGCGGGACTTTGACTTGCCCTTGACTTTGCCTCCCTTTCCGCGTCCGGACATGGCGATGGGCTAGCGACGGTGCACACGAAACGGAAACGAAAACGACCGGTGCGAGCGGCAGCGAGTCGAGCAGCGGAGTGCGTGCCGGCGCAGCCTGCCTGCTGCTCCTTTTCTGACGTCCTCACTGTGAGGAGGTTCAGGTGGAAGTTTGTGGCCTGTTGGCCTTTACTCCCCTGGGACTCTTGAATCTTCTTTCTTTACTAATAGGTTTTTCTCAACTGGCAAGGAATGCCGATGTCCTATTTCTTGACTTTGTCGATATGACGGCTTTTCTTCTTCTTCTTCTTACTTGAGGGCTCTCCCTCGGTTGGGATAGTGGATATGGTGTATCCTGCTCTCTCGTACTCTCCGTGGACCAGAGCGAAGATGACGTAGCGCATTTGCCACTCAGTGAATATTGGGAAGGAGTTGATCAGTTCGTAATCCTCCCTAGAAAGACCAACAAGGCCTTCTGGGTACGCAACTGGTTGGTGTGGGGGTGAAGGTTTAGTAAGGTCAGGAGGAACGAAAGGATAAGGGTTGTCGTGGTGGGGATATGTACCATCGCGAAGCGATGCAGCTAGCTTCTGCGTAACAGCGCTTGCGCTGTACATGTCGGGAAGCGGGAGGAATGGGACTTCTTCCCACCCTTCTTCTTGCGCTTCTGCTTCCGTGTCCGGCTTGGGCGGTGTTGCCTCCCCTTCGGCAGGCACGTCGGTCTGCGTGGCCACCGTCGCAAACTTCTTCTCTCGTGGAGGAGTCGTCTGGCTGGCGGTATCGACCGCTGTGGCGGAGGCTGCTTTGGCTGAGCGAAGCTCCTGAGTCAGCTCAGCAATCTGACGCCGAGCCTCGCCCAGTTCCGCCAGCATGGCCGCCCTCTCTTCCGCCATGGCGGATTTGAAGGCGGACATGGCTTCCTCCACGGCGCCGTTAAGGCGCCTGGTCACGTCGTCTTCTGTGCAAGTGACCACCTCTACGTGTGTGGTGGTCACTTGCTTCTGGGTCTTCTTCGCCGGTCCCCGCCAGTTCCTTCTGTAGGCGCAGGAACGCGCATTTGCCGCGTGAGCGCCGCCGCAGTTGGCGCAAGTGCAGGGGGCGTCCTTCGGCTTCTTGCAGTCGCGTGTGTCGTGTGCTTGCGCACACTTCAAGCACGCGACTGCTCCGCTGCATTGCTTGGCAACGTGGCCAAGCTTTTGGCAGCGAAAGCACTGCGGTGTAGACTTCTTCTTCTTCTTCCCGGCTGGTCCTGCTAACGTGAGCAGCAACTCAGCCAAGGCAGCAGCTTTGCGTCCACTTCCGCGTCCCGACATCACGAATAGCAACAGCGACAACGAGCTAACGTGTACTCTCCGCGGCGTGAGCGGGAATGCCGGCGCAGCCGGGGTGGGGGTGCTTTATGGGCTCGGGTGCGGCGGCCGGTTGCGCGCGCGCCCCATTGGTCGGCGGCCGCAACAGGGCGAGCTGGTAAAGGTGCGGCGGCGGCTGGCGGCGGGTGCCACTGTGTGGGGAGACGCTGACTAGAGCGGAGCGCTTGCTACTGGTGTTGCTGCTGCCGTACGTTGGTTCGAGATGCCGCCCAAGACTAGCGGGAAGGCCGCCAAGAAGGCTGGCAAGGCGCAGAAGAACATTTCGAAGGGCGACAAGAAGAAGAAGCGCAAGAGGAAGGAGAGCTATGCCATCTACATCTACAAGGTGCTGAAGCAGGTGCACCCTGACACGGGCATCTCGTCGAAGGCGATGAGCATCATGAACAGCTTCGTGAACGACATTTTCGAGCGCATTGCGGCCGAGGCTTCTCGCCTGGCGCACTACAACAAGCGCTCGACCATCACGTCCCGCGAGATCCAGACCGCTGTGCGGCTGTTGCTGCCTGGCGAGCTGGCCAAGCACGCCGTGAGCGAGGGCACGAAGGCGGTGACCAAGTACACGAGCTCCAAGTAAGGAGGTGGCTCTGGAATGGAAGGAAGGAAGGATGGAGAAGGCTCCTCCGTTGCGAGAGCGGCAAAACGGCCCTTTTCAGGGCCACCAACTTGCCTTTTGCGGGAAGGGCGGAATTGTTGTTGTTGTTGTTTGTGTGGACGGCTGTGATGTATGTGTGCATTTTGATTGTGGGTGGGGGGGCGCGTCAAAGCGTGTTGCGCGGGGTACGGCCACGAGGTTGGTCGCCGTGGCGTGGAATGGTGGCACGCCTCGTTGGCGTGGTTTTTGACCCGTTGGTGTTGTTGGTGTGTGTGTGTGTGTGTGTGTGTGTGTGTGTGTGTGTGTGTGTGTGTGTGTGTGTGTGTTACCCGTCTGCGAGGGGGGACTGTGCGATCGGCGACTTTTGTGTCACCGTAACGACGGCCGTTTGCGGGTTTGTTTTTTTGCACATCATACATGGCGAGGGTGAAATGTGAAATGTTTTTGTTTGGTTTTGTTTGCCGCCCACTATTCCCTTTGCTGTACGCCGAGTTTGACAATGGTGCGACGTAACTGCAGCGTGGAGGTGTGTGAGTGACGTTGAAATGAACGTGCCATTAAGACGCATTGTTGTTGTATTGTACTGTACGTGTACGGCGACACGCACGATGATGTACCATTCGACTCTGATGTTTGATAGCCGTGTCTGACTGATTGCGTACGACGCACGCACACCGATGTCGTCATTCAAGATGCACGCGTGTCCAGTGCAGTACAGTAAGCGCGACGCTAGACGACGACGGCGGCGGCGGCGGCGGCGGCGGCGGCGGTCGTTTGTTTGGCGAATGTCTGTACACGTGTTTGTCTGTGTCCATCCGGAATGTATTTGTTTGTTTGAAAGTGTTTTGTGTGTCGGTGACGTGGTCCGATCCGTCGCCCCCTGAGTAACTGTCGATCGGCGCGATAGACCGGCGTCACGCAACTGAACCGAAGTCTTGGGCACACCCGTCATACTGTTGTACACCGTCGCGCTGAGAACGGTAACGAAAGGTTGACTTTGATCGGTCGAATGTCTGGGCAGAACGTGAGGAAGGAGGCAAGAGTGCAAGGAGGGGGGGCAAAAGAGAGAGGAAGGGAAAAAGGGGAGAAACGCATTCGTAGAGCAACGGAACGTTCCCGTGTCGGAGGCGTATTGGAGCCGCACTGAAATGCGTTTAACGGCGGCGCGGCTGCAAGTGTCTGCCGTGGTGAACGTTACCTTTGACGGCTGCATTGGGCTTTGCCTTTGCTTTTGCTTTTGCTTTCGCTTTCGCTTTCGCGTTCGCGTTCGCTTTCGCTTTCCCGGATGTACGTAACGTTTGTTGATATGGTTCTGAGGAAGAGTGTATGACAGTGCCGTGCCGTCCATGTTCGTGTGCCCTCCCATTGTGTGTATGCTATTGTCTGTGTACTTGAATGATGTATGTAGGTGTTAGTGGACATGTTTTACCAGTGGGGGGAAATGGATCGTCGATAGTTGCCGTCACTCTGTCACGGTCGAGATGACGCACCCTCCGTACAGAAAGGTGTCGAGAAAGTGAGTGAGTGAGTGAGTGTGTGTGTGTGTGTGTGTGTGTGTGTGTGTGTGTGTGTGTGTGTGTGTGTGCGTGCGTCCGTGAATTGGCAGTGTTTGGAGGTGGGCGTGCCCTGCATGTGGGAGGGGCATGCGTAACGCTGCTGGCATGGCATTTCGGGAGATGGGAGGGGGCAAACGAGGAAACGAGGAGCGGCGGCCAAAGACGGGACGGGGAGGGGCGCGGTGTGGGTGGCTTGCGCCTGTGCTCGGCGTTGTGGTTTGTGCAAAAGAGGAGGAGAAAAACAATGTGAGTTGCCAGGGAGGGGAGCGGTGTTGTGTTGTGGTTGTCGTGGTGTAGCCGCAGACGCGGCTGTCAGTGAACGTGGCGAGACGGACGGATGCGCGGAGGGGCGGGGGCGGCGCATTTCGCCGGTGCCGTGCCGTGCCGTGCCGTGCCGTGCCGTGCCGTGCCGTGCCGTGCCGTGCCGTGCCGTGCCGTGCCTGAAAGCCGCGTGGTCGCTGTGTTGTTGGTGGCGTGGGGGCGAGGAGAGTACCGTACGGGTGTGCTCGTGCGCCGGAAATGGCACACTGCGCCCGCCCGTCTTGGAGGCTGATGGCTGTGGTGTGGAAATGGGGCGCGGTGATGTTGAAGCAGTTGAAGAACAGAAAAGAAACCAAGAAAACGGAAGGCGTGATGCGGCGGTGGTGGTGAGAGCGGGAAAAACAAAACAAAAAAAAAACAACAAGAAAAAAGAAGGAAAAACAACAAGAAACAAAAAAGAAAACAAAAAGTCTATCAATATTAAAATGTAAATGGAAATGGAAATGGACCCAGGTATAACCTCCCTGCACAAATAGCAGAGAGTCCGATGATAATAAAAATGTGCCAGAATGTTAACTAACGTCCCTACAAAACAAACCCAACGATAATATTAATGAAAGAGTGAACCGTATGTAACATTGCAACAGACATAATGAAACCTGATAAATTGTATAAGGGCAGCAGCGTTGACCTTTGGCCCTGTATTCAGAATAGAAAGAGCCAAAGATCGTTACCCCAATGAAAAAGACACTGAAACACGTATGTAACATAGTAGCGATGGCGAGACATTGTAGCATCTGTGACCAGAGAGTTTGCGCTGGACTGCGCGAGTGTTGCGAGCGGTTCTCAGTCAGTCAGTCAGTCAGTCAGTAGTAGTCGTTGCGAGTCCGTAGCTCTGTGTAGTTGAGGGCTGTACTCTGTCAGTAGTCGTGCGGTTGTGTGATGTAGGCGGTCGGCAACACTGGTCAAGATGGTGAATAAGGTATACTGTTAATTAATATAATCATTAGATAATGAAAAAGTGTATTTATTGTAATTATTCTCCAACAAGTTGCCCAATAATAATTTTTATTTCAAAAGCATTTTTCAAACATTTAATTTTTTATTGAACTAAAGAGTTCGTTGCACTTCACACTTCATTCCACTTCTTTGAAGAAAAATGTCACTAAAATCACAAAAAAAGAGAATATTATTATTTGCAATGCAGTTCGTCCAAGCGCTGCGCAACAACCAGAGCAGAAATGTGACATCCATTTATTCGGAGGTAAGACTTTAATTCTGATTGTTTTGCACAGGGCCAAAGACCGATATTTCGGTTTAATTGAAGTTTCTTGTCACTGAACGGACGTTTTTAAATGTTGTGTGAAGACTTTATATTTGAGTCAGATTGCGAATTTCACATTTTTGTTGCCATTTTCAATACCTCTCATTGTGGGCGAGGTTACAATTAGCGCAATGTCCATTAGCATCCGTAAATAACATTGTCCATTATTTTAAATTTTGCTGGGAGGTTACAACACACACACACAAAAAAAAAAAACAAAAAATTGCATTTATATCCGCTCCTCAATTGTAGATACCCCTTACACAGCTGTGTGCAATGAATGAGTGCTGGCTGGTAATTAATTGCACTCCTTGGAGGGAAATGCCATAGGAAGTAGTCTTTAAAAAGTGAATGTTTTTCGTTAAGAGACAAAAGTTACTTTAGAAAAAAAGTAATAGTGGGGCTTTTGTTGTTGAACGAAATAAGTACAATGAACATACGTTATCAGATTTGCGCAATGCAGCGTCACACCACCTTTTGATTATAACACACAATATACTATACATCGTCCCGAACCGTGACCAGAGTCGCGAGACGAGCAGAGCACGCCGCCGACGCCCGCTCAGTACAACCGTCCACCCGCTACTACTGTCGACCGACTACTACCTCTCCCGACTCGCGCTACAATATATATAACAACTGTTCCTGGCGACCCGGTGCGTGCCACTACTGTCGTCTGGCGCGGTCCAAGCGCCGACTAGCAGCGATAAAGAACTCTCTGGTCAGACAGAGATGCTGTCATGCCTCGCCATCGCTCTGGTAATGAATACATACGTGTTGCAGCGTGCGTACCACCGGAACACGCAGTGGCGGAGCCAAAGACTGTGTTGTCGAGGTCGAGTGCGAGCGGGAAGAGAGGCAGCGTCGGCACGGAGATGCAAGCGAGCGCGAGACGCACGGGGGCTGCGGCGTGGCGCGTTTGCGGTCGGCGCCTTTGGTGGCAACGGCCGGGACAAGCAGCGGTGTATGGTGTGGTGCGGGGCGGACAGGGGCGGCGGTGGACGGGGAGGAGGCGGCGCGACGACGGCATGGGGGCGAAAACGGGACGGGGGACGGCGGATGTTGAGAGGCGTCACGCGCGGACAGGACACAGACACAGAGACACACAGATTGGAAAGGGAGGGTGCGCGGTAGTAGTTGGGAATGTGCGTACCGTGCGGGATGGGAGTGGGCGAGGAACACGGTCGTGGCCCCTGTGTTGGGTGCGTGTGATGACGTCGGTGTGTTGTGGGAAGGGAAGGTGCTGTGGCGGCGGCGCGTAATGGGCGTAGGCCGAAAAGAGAAAGGAACGTGGGCAGTGTGTTGGCAAGCGTCGGTTCGACTGCGACGTTGATGGGCAGGGCAGGGCAGGGCAAGGTTAATGGTGGTAGGAGTAGGCGTGTGGGCGCAAACAATCTGCCGCTGCAGGCGGTGCCGTAACCGCCATGGCGGGAAGGAGAGAGGGCCAAAGAAAGAAAGAAAGAAAGAAGAAAACAACAAAAAAAAAAAAAAAAAAGGAGGGGGGGGGGGCGAAAGTGGAGAGGCGGTGGTGTGAGAAGGGCGGGGGCGGAAGGAAGGCAGGAAGGACAAGAGGCGAGGCGACGGCTTGCTTTGTGTATCGGTCGGTCTCTGGCTATGCTTCGTTTTCTGCAGCAGGGTCGGTGCGCGGCGTGGCTCGCGGCAGTGGGAACGCCTGGTGGCTGGACGGCCAGCAATGCGGTTGGATGGGCGGCCACAGCACCGCACCTGTGCCCGAGGAGGAGACGCTGGCGGCGGGCCCTGAGGTGAGGCCGGCTCGGCTGGGGCTGTGGATGTGTAGGTGTGCGCCGCTGCTGCAACAACGAGTAAAACGCGAGAAGAAGGGTTGGCGGTAGAGAGGAAAAAAAAAAAAAAAAAAAAAAAAGGTCGTGTTGTGTTGATGCGCAGGCAGACGCGTACAGAGGGACGAGCCCGGTCTGCAGCAGGGTGTGGCCGTGCCGAGTGCAGAGCAGCGGCGGCTCGGTTCGGTTCGGCCCGGCCCGGCCCGGCGGGCCGCGCTGTTGTCGCGGACGTGAGCGCCCCCTGGCGGGTGGCCGGAGGCGGCGCGGCGTGTTGGACGTGTGGCTGGTGGCAGTGCACAATTTGCGAGTGGCTGGCGGTGTGGTGTGGCGGTTGGCGCGTCGGGCGGCGGAGAGGTATGTGTTGCGGGCGCCCTTTGCTGCGCTGCGTCGTTGCGTGTGCCGTACAGGGCGGGCGCTTGTCGACTGTGTGGGCGGTGTGGCGAATTGGCGTGAAACGGCTGCCGAGAGGTGTGTGGTAGCGAGCCGGTCGGTGGTGTCAGTGCGAAGGGGAATGTGCGTGCGTGTTTGGCGGTTTCGGTGTGCTTTTTGCGGCGTGAGAGTGGGAATTAGTGGGGCCGGCTGTTGTGTTGGTTCCTTGTGTCTTGTGTCGCGTAGCTTGATGGCAACGTGGAAGGACGCCGGTTTCGTTTTCGTTTCGAGCCTTGCGTGTGGTTGTCGACGTTGACTGGTTGGCGTGTGCCGATGCACGTGCATGTGTGGGTCGCGAGTGCGTTTTTGGCTGGCTGTGTGTGTGTGTTTTGGGGGGGAAGGGGGAGGCGGTGGTGAAAGTGCAGTCGTCGGGTGGGGCTGGGGCTGTGCGTCGTGGCGGAAAGGTGGTAGGTTGCGGGAAGCGAGCCCGTCGTTGACGGTGTCGCGTGAGTTGTGAATCGAGTGGGGCGCGGGGCGCGGGGCGCGTGGCGCGGGACAGGAGCAGCGTGCCGCTGCGTCGTGGTCGTCAGCAGAGGCTGTGCGTGTGCTTGTCCTTTTTGTGGGCGGTTCGTGCGAGGCGTTTTTGTTTTGTGTTGCCCTAGTTGTTAGTTTATTTTGTTTGTGTTTGTTATTTTGAGACGACGACTGGTTGGTGGCGTGCGCGCGAAGTGGCGGTGTGCGCTTCCCGTGTCGTTTGTGTTGTTTTGTTTTTTTGTTTTTGTGTGTTTTTTTTTGTTTTTTTTTTGCACTGGGCCCCGGTGGGTGGGTGCGTGTGTGTCGATTGCCGGCTGGCGAAAGGTGCGCCATCGGCGGGGTGGGTCGCCGGCACAAGTAGAGGCGGCGGCGTTGTTGCTGTTGTTGTGTGGTGTTTGTTTTGTTCGGCTGTGTCGGCGAGCTGTGTTGCGGTGCGTGTGAATGGTGGTGCAAAAGTGCTGGCGTTGGGGCTGCGACTGCGACGGCGGCGAGCCGCGGGCGCGCCATTGATAGTGATGTTGTGAACAGCGGCTGTGTACGGTAGTGGTGTTGTTGTAGCACGACGTGCATCCGGGCCGGCGCGGAAAGCGCAGTTGCGGGCGGTTGCCCTTCGGTGCCAGCCATGTCGCGTGAGCGGCGGGTTGCTCTGGTGTCGACACGTGGTGCTCTGGGTTGTTGTGTGGTGCCCTTTGGCCGGTGGGGGTGGTTCGCGTGTGTCTCGTTCGCGCTCGGTGTCTGGTCGTGGTCGTGCTGCTCCCCCGTCTGTCGGCGGTTTCCGACGTCGTCTGTACGTTTTTGTTCGTTTGCGGCGTGCCTGCCGACGTCGTCCCGTCGCGACCTTTCAACCGAAAGTGTGGCGCCCGAAGGTGAACGAACGTAACCCTGACCTCGGCGCTTTACGCTGAGCCGAGCGAACCGAACCGAACCGAACCGAACCTGTGGTGTGGCGAGGTGAGCTCAGCCTGTGAGCCCCTAACGTCTACGTAAGGTAAGCTGTCCGGCTCACGCCTCACGTTTGAACGCTTTTTTAACCTACGTTTGACGCTTCTTAACCTAGCACTGACCCCTTAACCTAACGTGTAACCTAACCTAACCTAACCTAACCTAACCTAACCTCTGACGCCTGACGTGTTTGAATGCTTAACCTAAGTTTGACGCTTAACCTAACCCAAGTCCCCTTAACCTAACCCACGTCCACCTAACCTAACCTAACGTAGACGTGTAAACGTAATGTGTAACGCGTAACGTGTAAGGTCGGCTGTCGTGTGTGCTTGACGGCAGATTGGGTTGGTCTGTAGATTCGGATTGCGGTTTGCCTCGGTCGAGGGGTTGGGTCGGGTCGGAAGCGGCGAGGGGCGGCGGCGCCTGTTGCGCAGGCGGCGTCCGTTTGCGGCGGGCAATTGTTGAGAAACGGCTGTGAATGTTGGCGGGCGAGAGGAGGAGGACGGCGCGCGATGTGGCCCGACGGCTGCGGGCCGATCGGGAAACGGCGGGAGGGCGACGGAAGGCGATGGGGCGGCGGAGGCGCGTTTGCACGGCCGTCATCGCCGCACGCCTCGGCTTGTGTGGCTGTGGCGCCGGCCGCGCTGGCCGGGCTGCCGCGGCGACGGTGTGGGAGTTTTGCCGAAGGTTTGGCCATTGTGGCGGGTCGTCGGCTGGGGCTGTGGGGGCGGCATTTGGGCGGGGGCGGCGATTCTCGGCGGGCCGACCCAGGCTGTAGCGCGCGGTAGCTGCAGTTTGGCCGTGGTTTGCGGCGCTGCCGTGGCGACTGGTTGGCGACTGTGGTGTGGCTGTGTGTAGCCCCATCCTCGGTGGTTTGAAAGGCGCGGGCGGTTGTGGCGCAGGTTTGGGGCTGCTCCGCACAGGCTGTCGGACGTTGGGCGGTAGCAAGCGCGGGAGGCGCGGCGCGGCGGCGCGCAGAGTGGCGGCCGCTCTCTCGGCCGTCCGCGCCCGCCCGCGACACTGGCTGGGCCTTGTGATTCTCTGCTCTGCTGCTGTGCTGTGCTTGCGTGCCTGCCGTCCCGCTCGCTCTCGCTGTGTGTTACGCGCGTCGTCGAAATGGCAGATCAGGCGGCTACGAACGAGACTGCTGCGGCACCCGCCGCCACCGGCACGACGAAGAAGGCCAAGTCTGCGTCGTCTGCGAAGAAGCCGCGCGCCAAGCCTGCGCACCCGCGCACCTCTGAGATGGTGACGGCCGCCATCAAGAGTCTGAAGGAGCGCGGCGGGTCGTCGCTGCAGGCGATCAAGAAGTACATAGCCGCGCACTACAAGCTGGACGCGGAGAAGCTGGCGCCGTTTATCAAGAAGTACCTCAAGTCGGCCGTCGTGGCGGGCGAGCTGGTGCAGACGAAGGGGAAGGGCGCGTCCGGCTCGTTCAAGCTTGCCGGCGCCGGCGGCGGGGGGGCGGCCGAGGGCGGCAAGGCTCGTGCTGGCGGTGCCAAGAAGAAGCGCGCCGCTCCGGCCAGCAAGGAGAAGAAGGGCGCCCGTGCGGCCGGCGCAAAGAAGGCTGGTGGCGTGAAGGCGGCGACCGGTCGGAAGGCGGGCGCCGCCAAGAAGGCGTCTGCGGCGTCGGCCGCTCCCGCGGGTGCGAAGAAGGCGGCTGCGGCCAAGCCGGCCAAGGCCAAGTCGCCGTCGAAGGCGAAGAAGGCCGCCAAGGTTCCGACGAAGAAGCCGAAGGCGCCGCGCCCGAAGAAGGCGACGACGCCGTCTAAGGCGAAGGCTTCGCCCACGAAGAAGAAGTAGAGTAGAGGAGAAAGAGATGGGAAAGGAAGGGTTTGGCGCTTGACTCCGTCGTCCCCACCCCCCGTCGTCGTCTAGTGGCGCGCAAGAGACGCGCGGCCCAAAACGGCCCTTCTCAGGGCCATCAAAGCACGTCGGGGAAGGTTTTGATTGTCGTGTTGCGTTTGGTGTGGGTGTCTGTCTGTATGCCCGTGGGGATGCTGTTTGCGTGCCGTGGTGGTTGGATTGCGGGGGTCGGTGGCGGGTGTGGGCGGCGGTAGCGGTAAGCGGTGTTGTTGTTGTCGTGGTTGATTGTCGCCGTGTTTGTGGCGGCGGCCGACGGTTGGTTTTCTGTCACGTTGTTTTGTTTGAATACGTTGGTTGGCTTGCCTGCGTTCGTTCTTCTCGGATGTCTGTCTTGTCGAGTCGAGTCGTGTCTGGTCTTTGTTTTGTTTTGTTCCTTTGTGTGTGTTATGTTTTGCAACGGGGGGCACGTTGAGATGTGGAAGGAGTCGGCGGGGATTTCGGTGGCGTGTAGAGCGAGCGAGCGCGCCTGCCTGGCCGTTGGCCGTCGGAGTGGAGTGCGGGTTTTTTTGTTTTCGAAACGAAAGCGGCGGCCGGCCAGCCACCCGTGCGGTGTGACGTCGGCCGTTGGGTATTGTGCGCTTTGAGCGCCGGGGAGGGATGATGTGTGATTGTTGCGCGCTGCTAGCAGGCAGGCAGAGTGAGCGGGTGTGGCGGACGGACGGGAAGTGGTGGTTTTTGTTTTTGGGTTGCGGGGCGAGAGGCAGGCGACCGACAAAGTTTGCTCGCGACGGAGAGATGTTAGTGGCCCTGAAAAGGGCCGTTTTTGTTTGTGCGGTGCGGTGCCGCGGCGCGGTTTAGGCGCGCTCGCCGCGGATGCGGCGCGCGAGCTGGATGTCCTTGGGCATGATGGTGACGCGCTTGGCGTGGATTGCGCACAGGTTGGTGTCTTCGAAGAGGCCGACGAGGTAGGCCTCGCTGGCCTCCTGCAGGGCCATGACTGCGGAGCTCTGGAAGCGCAGGTCGGTCTTGAAGTCCTGGGCGATCTCGCGCACTAGGCGCTGGAATGGCAGCTTGCGGATGAGCAGCTCTGTGCTCTTCTGGTAGCGCCTGATTTCTCGCAGGGCGACGGTGCCCGGCCTGTAGCGGTGGGGCTTCTTGACGCCTCCGGTGGCGGGCGCGCTCTTCCTCGCCGCCTTGGTGGCGAGCTGTTTGCGCGGCGCCTTTCCGCCGGTGGACTTGCGGGCCGTTTGCTTTGTGCGGGCCATGGCGGTAGCGGTAGCGGTAGCGGTAGCGGAGCGGCGTGCGTGGAGGTTAGGTGCGGCGCGGCGTCCGGTGCTGCCTTGACAACGGGCCCGCGCGCCTCCGTGCTGCGCTTATATGCCCTCGGTTGCGCGTGGTGGGGGGAGGGCGGGCCAGAGTCTATATAGGGGGGCGGCGGGCGCGCTGGGCGCAGACCGTAGCCGACTCGCCAGCCGCTGCAGCTGCTGTTTGTGCACGTTTTGCTTTGCCCGAGGAAGGAAGGATGACAGGCCGCGGCAAGGGAGGAAAGGGGCTCGGCAAGGGTGGCGCCAAGCGGCACCGCAAGGTGTTGCGCGACAACATCCAGGGCATCACGAAGCCCGCCATCCGCCGCCTGGCTCGCAGGGGCGGCGTGAAGCGCATCTCTGGTCTGATCTACGAGGAGACCCGCGGGGTGCTGAAGGTGTTCCTGGAGAACGTGATCCGCGACGCGGTGACGTACACTGAGCACGCCAAGCGCAAGACTGTGACGGCCATGGACGTGGTGTACGCCCTGAAGAGGCAGGGGCGCACCCTGTACGGTTTCGGCGGTTAGGCTGCGTCGCAGCGGGCGCTGGCCTTCCCGCGGCCGTGCTTGTGGGTGGGAGAGACTAGAAAACGGCCCTTTTCAGGGCCACCACACTGTTCGGAAGTTGAAAAGTGCGAAAGAGTCTGTGTTGTTGCTGCGTGTGTGCGCTGTGTTGTTTGTTTGTTTGTTTCTTTCTTTCTTTCCGTTTGAGCGACGTGATGTGACTGGGAGGGGAGAAGGAAAGGAAACGTGTCATGTGGCTGGCTGTGTGTGGAGCTGCTTCGTTTGTGTGTCTTTGTATCGATCGCGACGGAGATGGCGGGCTGTGTGTTGTTGTGCGAGAGGCGGTGATTATTTGCTTGCGTGGTTTGGCTCTGTGTGTTTGTTTGCGGCGGCGTTGGGGTTTCCGAGGCAAGGCGTGTGGGCATAGGCGGCCGGATCAGCTGTTTCGTTCGTGTCGACGGCCGTTGCGCGCGGGAGTGGAGGGCGGTGTGTCGACACGCCTCCCTTTAACAACAATGGTCATTATTGCTGCCGTTGTCGGTTTGGAAGGCGACTGCGACCGTGCAAAATGTGTGTGTGTGTGTGTGTGTGTGTGTGTGTGTGTGTTGGGCCACACGGGCTGTGTGGACGACAAGATGGCGGACGTGCGCCGGCGGCGGCTGTGCTGTGACAGTGCAAAGTTAAAACAAAACAAGGTGCGGCGAGGACGACTGAAATTTTGCTTTGGACGTAGGTTTGTGTGGTGGCCCTGAAAAGGGCCGATTGTTGTGGGCCGAGCCGGCAAAGCGCGTTGCGTGCAGGGGAGCACGCGGCGCTGCGATTGCCTGGCCTCCTTTAGGCCTTCTTCTCGGTCTTCTTTGGCAGCAGGACGGCCTGGATGTTGGGCAGGACACCACCCTGTGCGATGGTGACGCCCGACAGGAGCTTGTTGAGCTCCTCGTCGTTGCGGATGGCAAGCTGCAGGTGGCGCGGGATGATGCGCGTCTTCTTGTTGTCGCGGGCCGCGTTTCCGGCCAGCTCGAGCACCTCAGCCGCGAGGTACTCCATGACGGCGGCGAGGTAGACGGGCGCCCCGGCGCCGACGCGCTCTGCGTAGTTTCCCTTGCGCAGGAGGCGGTGGATTCTGCCGACCGGGAACTGGAGCCCAGCCCTGCTTGAGCGGGACTTTGACTTGCCCTTGACTTTGCCTCCCTTTCCGCGTCCGGACATGGCGATGGGCTAGCGACGGTGCACACGAAACGGAAACGAAAACGACCGGTGCGAGCGGCAGCGAGTCGAGCAGCGGAGTGCGTGCCGGCGCAGCCGGGGTGGGGGTGCTTTATGGGCTCGGGTGCGGCGGCCGGTTGCGCGCGCGCCCCATTGGTCGGCGGCCGCAACAGGGCGAGCTGGTAAAGGTGCGGCGGCGGCTGGCGGCGGGTGCCACTGTGTGGGGAGACGCTGACTAGAGCGGAGCGCTTGCTACTGGTGTTGCTGCTGCCGTACGTTGGTTCGAGATGCCGCCCAAGACTAGCGGGAAGGCCGCCAAGAAGGCTGGCAAGGCGCAGAAGAACATTTCGAAGGGCGACAAGAAGAAGAAGCGCAAGAGGAAGGAGAGCTATGCCATCTACATCTACAAGGTGCTGAAGCAGGTGCACCCTGACACGGGCATCTCGTCGAAGGCGATGAGCATCATGAACAGCTTCGTGAACGACATTTTCGAGCGCATTGCGGCCGAGGCTTCTCGCCTGGCGCACTACAACAAGCGCTCGACCATCACGTCCCGCGAGATCCAGACCGCTGTGCGGCTGTTGCTGCCTGGCGAGCTGGCCAAGCACGCCGTGAGCGAGGGCACGAAGGCGGTGACCAAGTACACGAGCTCCAAGTAAGGAGGTGGCTCTGGAATGGAAGGAAGGAAGGATGGAGAAGGCTCCTCCGTTGCGAGAGCGGCAAAACGGCCCTTTTCAGGGCCACCAACTTGCCTTTTGCGGGAAGGGCGGAATTGTTGTTGTTGTTGTTTGTGTGGACGGCTGTGATGTATGTGTGCATTTTGATTGTGGGTGGGGGGGCGCGTCAAAGCGTGTTGCGCGGGGTACGGCCACGAGGTTGGTCGCCGTGGCGTGGAATGGTGGCACGCCTCGTTGGCGTGGTTTTTGACCCGTTGGTGTTGTTGGTGTGTGTGTGTGTGTGTGTGTGTGTGTGTGTGTGTGTGTTACCCGTCTGCGAGGGGGGACTGTGCGATCGGCGACTTTTGTGTCACCGTAACGACGGCCGTTTGCGGGTTTGTTTTTTTGCACATCATACATGGCGAGGGTGAAATGTGAAATGTTTTTGTTTGGTTTTGTTTGCCGCCCACTATTCCCTTTGCTGTACGCCGAGTTTGACAATGGTGCGACGTAACTGCAGCGTGGAGGTGTGTGAGTGACGTTGAAATGAACGTGCCATTAAGACGCATTGTTGTTGTATTGTACTGTACGTGTACGGCGACACGCACGATGATGTACCATTCGACTCTGATGTTTGATAGCCGTGTCTGACTGATTGCGTACGACGCACGCACACCGATGTCGTCATTCAAGATGCACGCGTGTCCAGTGCAGTACAGTAAGCGCGACGCTAGACGACGACGGCGGCGGCGGCGGCGGCGGCGGCGGCGGTCGTTTGTTTGGCGAATGTCTGTACACGTGTTTGTCTGTGTCCATCCGGTATGTATTTGTTTGTTTGAAAGTGTTTTGTGTGTCGGTGACGTGGTCCGATCCGTCGCCCCCTGAGTAACTGTCGATCGGCGCGATAGACCGGCGTCACGCAACTGAACCGAAGTCTTGGGCACACCCGTCATACTGTTGTACACCGTCGCGCTGAGAACGGTAACGAAAGGTTGACTTTGATCGGTCGAATGTCTGGGCAGAACGTGAGGAAGGAGGCAAGAGTGCAAGGAGGGGGGGCAAAAGAGAGAGGAAGGGAAAAAGGGGAGAAACGCATTCGTAGAGCAACGGAACGTTCCCGTGTCGGAGGCGTATTGGAGCCGCACTGAAATGCGTTTAACGGCGGCGCGGCTGCAAGTGTCTGCCGTGGTGAACGTTACCTTTGACGGCTGCATTGGGCTTTGCCTTTGCTTTTGCTTTTGCTTTCGCTTTCGCTTTCGCGTTCGCGTTCGCTTTCGCTTTCCCGGATGTACGTAACGTTTGTTGATATGGTTCTGAGGAAGAGTGTATGACAGTGCCGTGCCGTCCATGTTCGTGTGCCCTCCCATTGTGTGTATGCTATTGTCTGTGTACTTGAATGATGTATGTAGGTGTTAGTGGACATGTTTTACCAGTGGGGGGAAATGGATCGTCGATAGTTGCCGTCACTCTGTCACGGTCGAGATGACGCACCCTCCGTACAGAAAGGTGTCGAGAAAGTGAGTGAGTGAGTGAGTGTGTGTGTGTGTGTGTGTGTGTGTGTGTGTGTGTGTGTGTGTGTGTGTGCGTGCGTCCGTGAATTGGCAGTGTTTGGAGGTGGGCGTGCCCTGCATGTGGGAGGGGCATGCGTAACGCTGCTGGCATGGCATTTCGGGAGATGGGAGGGGGCAAACGAGGAAACGAGGAGCGGCGGCCAAAGACGGGACGGGGAGGGGCGCGGTGTGGGTGGCTTGCGCCTGTGCTCGGCGTTGTGGTTTGTGCAAAAGAGGAGGAGAAAAACAATGTGAGTTGCCAGGGAGGGGAGCGGTGTTGTGTTGTGGTTGTCGTGGTGTAGCCGCAGACGCGGCTGTCAGTGAACGTGGCGAGACGGACGGATGCGCGGAGGGGCGGGGGCGGCGCATTTCGCCGGTGCCGTGCCGTGCCGTGCCGTGCCGTGCCGTGCCGTGCCGTGCCGTGCCGTGCCGTGCCGTGCCGTGCCTGAAAGCCGCGTGGTCGCTGTGTTGTTGGTGGCGTGGGGGCGAGGAGAGTACCGTACGGGTGTGCTCGTGCGCCGGAAATGGCACACTGCGCCCGCCCGTCTTGGAGGCTGATGGCTGTGGTGTGGAAATGGGGCGCGGTGATGTTGAAGCAGTTGAAGAACAGAAAAGAAACCAAGAAAACGGAAGGCGTGATGCGGCGGTGGTGGTGAGAGCGGGAAAAACAAAACAAAAAAAAAACAACAAGAAAAAAGAAGGAAAAACAACAAGAAACAAAAAAGAAAACAAAAAGTCTATCAATATTAAAATGTAAATGGAAATGGAAATGGACCCAGGTATAACCTCCCTGCACAAATAGCAGAGAGTCCGATGATAATAAAAATGTGCCAGAATGTTAACTAACGTCCCTACAAAACAAACCCAACGATAATATTAATGAAAGAGTGAACCGTATGTAACATTGCAACAGACATAATGAAACCTGATAAATTGTATAAGGGCAGCAGCGTTGACCTTTGGCCCTGTATTCAGAATAGAAAGAGCCAAAGATCGTTACCCCAATGAAAAAGACACTGAAACACGTATGTAACATAGTAGCGATGGCGAGACATTGTAGCATCTGTGACCAGAGAGTTTGCGCTGGACTGCGCGAGTGTTGCGAGCGGTTCTCAGTCAGTCAGTCAGTCAGTCAGTAGTAGTCGTTGCGAGTCCGTAGCTCTGTGTAGTTGAGGGCTGTACTCTGTCAGTAGTCGTGCGGTTGTGTGATGTAGGCGGTCGGCAACACTGGTCAAGATGGTGAATAAGGTATACTGTTAATTAATATAATCATTAGATAATGAAAAAGTGTATTTATTGTAATTATTCTCCAACAAGTTGCCCAATAATAATTTTTATTTCAAAAGCATTTTTCAAACATTTAATTTTTTATTGAACTAAAGAGTTCGTTGCACTTCACACTTCATTCCACTTCTTTGAAGAAAAATGTCACTAAAATCACAAAAAAAGAGAATATTATTATTTGCAATGCAGTTCGTCCAAGCGCTGCGCAACAACCAGAGCAGAAATGTGACATCCATTTATTCGGAGGTAAGACTTTAATTCTGATTGTTTTGCACAGGGCCAAAGACCGATATTTCGGTTTAATTGAAGTTTCTTGTCACTGAACGGACGTTTTTAAATGTTGTGTGAAGACTTTATATTTGAGTCAGATTGCGAATTTCACATTTTTGTTGCCATTTTCAATACCTCTCATTGTGGGCGAGGTTACAATTAGCGCAATGTCCATTAGCATCCGTAAATAACATTGTCCATTATTTTAAATTTTGCTGGGAGGTTACAACACACACACACAAAAAAAAAAAACAAAAAATTGCATTTATATCCGCTCCTCAATTGTAGATACCCCTTACACAGCTGTGTGCAATGAATGAGTGCTGGCTGGTAATTAATTGCACTCCTTGGAGGGAAATGCCATAGGAAGTAGTCTTTAAAAAGTGAATGTTTTTCGTTAAGAGACAAAAGTTACTTTAGAAAAAAAGTAATAGTGGGGCTTTTGTTGTTGAACGAAATAAGTACAATGAACATACGTTATCAGATTTGCGCAATGCAGCGTCACACCACCTTTTGATTATAACACACAATATACTATACATCGTCCCGAACCGTGACCAGAGTCGCGAGACGAGCAGAGCACGCCGCCGACGCCCGCTCAGTACAACCGTCCACCCGCTACTACTGTCGACCGACTACTACCTCTCCCGACTCGCGCTACAATATATATAACAACTGTTCCTGGCGACCCGGTGCGTGCCACTACTGTCGTCTGGCGCGGTCCAAGCGCCGACTAGCAGCGATAAAGAACTCTCTGGTCAGACAGAGATGCTGTCATGCCTCGCCATCGCTCTGGTAATGAATACATACGTGTTGCAGCGTGCGTACCACCGGAACACGCAGTGGCGGAGCCAAAGACTGTGTTGTCGAGGTCGAGTGCGAGCGGGAAGAGAGGCAGCGTCGGCACGGAGATGCAAGCGAGCGCGAGACGCACGGGGGCTGCGGCGTGGCGCGTTTGCGGTCGGCGCCTTTGGTGGCAACGGCCGGGACAAGCAGCGGTGTATGGTGTGGTGCGGGGCGGACAGGGGCGGCGGTGGACGGGGAGGAGGCGGCGCGACGACGGCATGGGGGCGAAAACGGGACGGGGGACGGCGGATGTTGAGAGGCGTCACGCGCGGACAGGACACAGACACAGAGACACACAGATTGGAAAGGGAGGGTGCGCGGTAGTAGTTGGGAATGTGCGTACCGTGCGGGATGGGAGTGGGCGAGGAACACGGTCGTGGCCCCTGTGTTGGGTGCGTGTGATGACGTCGGTGTGTTGTGGGAAGGGAAGGTGCTGTGGCGGCGGCGCGTAATGGGCGTAGGCCGAAAAGAGAAAGGAACGTGGGCAGTGTGTTGGCAAGCGTCGGTTCGACTGCGACGTTGATGGGCAGGGCAGGGCAGGGCAAGGTTAATGGTGGTAGGAGTAGGCGTGTGGGCGCAAACAATCTGCCGCTGCAGGCGGTGCCGTAACCGCCATGGCGGGAAGGAGAGAGGGCCAAAGAAAGAAAGAAAGAAAGAAGAAAACAACAAAAAAAAAAAAAAAAAAGGAGGGGGGGGGGGGCGAAAGTGGAGAGGCGGTGGTGTGAGAAGGGCGGGGGCGGAAGGAAGGCAGGAAGGACAAGAGGCGAGGCGACGGCTTGCTTTGTGTATCGGTCGGTCTCTGGCTATGCTTCGTTTTCTGCAGCAGGGTCGGTGCGCGGCGTGGCTCGCGGCAGTGGGAACGCCTGGTGGCTGGACGGCCAGCAATGCGGTTGGATGGGCGGCCACAGCACCGCACCTGTGCCCGAGGAGGAGACGCTGGCGGCGGGCCCTGAGGTGAGGCCGGCTCGGCTGGGGCTGTGGATGTGTAGGTGTGCGCCGCTGCTGCAACAACGAGTAAAACGCGAGAAGAAGGGTTGGCGGTAGAGAGGAAAAAAAAAAAAAAAAAAAAAAAAGGTCGTGTTGTGTTGATGCGCAGGCAGACGCGTACAGAGGGACGAGCCCGGTCTGCAGCAGGGTGTGGCCGTGCCGAGTGCAGAGCAGCGGCGGCTCGGTTCGGTTCGGCCCGGCCCGGCCCGGCGGGCCGCGCTGTTGTCGCGGACGTGAGCGCCCCCTGGCGGGTGGCCGGAGGCGGCGCGGCGTGTTGGACGTGTGGCTGGTGGCAGTGCACAATTTGCGAGTGGCTGGCGGTGTGGTGTGGCGGTTGGCGCGTCGGGCGGCGGAGAGGTATGTGTTGCGGGCGCCCTTTGCTGCGCTGCGTCGTTGCGTGTGCCGTACAGGGCGGGCGCTTGTCGACTGTGTGGGCGGTGTGGCGAATTGGCGTGAAACGGCTGCCGAGAGGTGTGTGGTAGCGAGCCGGTCGGTGGTGTCAGTGCGAAGGGGAATGTGCGTGCGTGTTTGGCGGTTTCGGTGTGCTTTTTGCGGCGTGAGAGTGGGAATTAGTGGGGCCGGCTGTTGTGTTGGTTCCTTGTGTCTTGTGTCGCGTAGCTTGATGGCAACGTGGAAGGACGCCGGTTTCGTTTTCGTTTCGAGCCTTGCGTGTGGTTGTCGACGTTGACTGGTTGGCGTGTGCCGATGCACGTGCATGTGTGGGTCGCGAGTGCGTTTTTGGCTGGCTGTGTGTGTGTGTTTTGGGGGGGAAGGGGGAGGCGGTGGTGAAAGTGCAGTCGTCGGGTGGGGCTGGGGCTGTGCGTCGTGGCGGAAAGGTGGTAGGTTGCGGGAAGCGAGCCCGTCGTTGACGGTGTCGCGTGAGTTGTGAATCGAGTGGGGCGCGGGGCGCGGGGCGCGTGGCGCGGGACAGGAGCAGCGTGCCGCTGCGTCGTGGTCGTCAGCAGAGGCTGTGCGTGTGCTTGTCCTTTTTGTGGGCGGTTCGTGCGAGGCGTTTTTGTTTTGTGTTGCCCTAGTTGTTAGTTTATTTTGTTTGTGTTTGTTATTTTGAGACGACGACTGGTTGGTGGCGTGCGCGCGAAGTGGCGGTGTGCGCTTCCCGTGTCGTTTGTGTTGTTTTGTTTTTTTGTTTTTGTGTGTTTTTTTTTGTTTTTTTTTTGCACTGGGCCCCGGTGGGTGGGTGCGTGTGTGTCGATTGCCGGCTGGCGAAAGGTGCGCCATCGGCGGGGTGGGTCGCCGGCACAAGTAGAGGCGGCGGCGTTGTTGCTGTTGTTGTGTGGTGTTTGTTTTGTTCGGCTGTGTCGGCGAGCTGTGTTGCGGTGCGTGTGAATGGTGGTGCAAAAGTGCTGGCGTTGGGGCTGCGACTGCGACGGCGGCGAGCCGCGGGCGCGCCATTGATAGTGATGTTGTGAACAGCGGCTGTGTACGGTAGTGGTGTTGTTGTAGCACGACGTGCATCCGGGCCGGCGCGGAAAGCGCAGTTGCGGGCGGTTGCCCTTCGGTGCCAGCCATGTCGCGTGAGCGGCGGGTTGCTCTGGTGTCGACACGTGGTGCTCTGGGTTGTTGTGTGGTGCCCTTTGGCCGGTGGGGGTGGTTCGCGTGTGTCTCGTTCGCGCTCGGTGTCTGGTCGTGGTCGTGCTGCTCCCCCGTCTGTCGGCGGTTTCCGACGTCGTCTGTACGTTTTTGTTCGTTTGCGGCGTGCCTGCCGACGTCGTCCCGTCGCGACCTTTCAACCGAAAGTGTGGCGCCCGAAGGTGAACGAACGTAACCCTGACCTCGGCGCTTTACGCTGAGCCGAGCGAACCGAACCGAACCGAACCGAACCTGTGGTGTGGCGAGGTGAGCTCAGCCTGTGAGCCCCTAACGTCTACGTAAGGTAAGCTGTCCGGCTCACGCCTCACGTTTGAACGCTTTTTTAACCTACGTTTGACGCTTCTTAACCTAGCACTGACCCCTTAACCTAACGTGTAACCTAACCTAACCTAACCTAACCTAACCTAACCTCTGACGCCTGACGTGTTTGAATGCTTAACCTAAGTTTGACGCTTAACCTAACCCAAGTCCCCTTAACCTAACCCACGTCCACCTAACCTAACCTAACGTAGACGTGTAAACGTAATGTGTAACGCGTAACGTGTAAGGTCGGCTGTCGTGTGTGCTTGACGGCAGATTGGGTTGGTCTGTAGATTCGGATTGCGGTTTGCCTCGGTCGAGGGGTTGGGTCGGGTCGGAAGCGGCGAGGGGCGGCGGCGCCTGTTGCGCAGGCGGCGTCCGTTTGCGGCGGGCAATTGTTGAGAAACGGCTGTGAATGTTGGCGGGCGAGAGGAGGAGGACGGCGCGCGATGTGGCCCGACGGCTGCGGGCCGATCGGGAAACGGCGGGAGGGCGACGGAAGGCGATGGGGCGGCGGAGGCGCGTTTGCACGGCCGTCATCGCCGCACGCCTCGGCTTGTGTGGCTGTGGCGCCGGCCGCGCTGGCCGGGCTGCCGCGGCGACGGTGTGGGAGTTTTGCCGAAGGTTTGGCCATTGTGGCGGGTCGTCGGCTGGGGCTGTGGGGGCGGCATTTGGGCGGGGGCGGCGATTCTCGGCGGGCCGACCCAGGCTGTAGCGCGCGGTAGCTGCAGTTTGGCCGTGGTTTGCGGCGCTGCCGTGGCGACTGGTTGGCGACTGTGGTGTGGCTGTGTGTAGCCCCATCCTCGGTGGTTTGAAAGGCGCGGGCGGTTGTGGCGCAGGTTTGGGGCTGCTCCGCACAGGCTGTCGGACGTTGGGCGGTAGCAAGCGCGGGAGGCGCGGCGCGGCGGCGCGCAGAGTGGCGGCCGCTCTCTCGGCCGTCCGCGCCCGCCCGCGACACTGGCTGGGCCTTGTGATTCTCTGCTCTGCTGCTGTGCTGTGCTTGCGTGCCTGCCGTCCCGCTCGCTCTCGCTGTGTGTTACGCGCGTCGTCGAAATGGCAGATCAGGCGGCTACGAACGAGACTGCTGCGGCACCCGCCGCCACCGGCACGACGAAGAAGGCCAAGTCTGCGTCGTCTGCGAAGAAGCCGCGCGCCAAGCCTGCGCACCCGCGCACCTCTGAGATGGTGACGGCCGCCATCAAGAGTCTGAAGGAGCGCGGCGGGTCGTCGCTGCAGGCGATCAAGAAGTACATAGCCGCGCACTACAAGCTGGACGCGGAGAAGCTGGCGCCGTTTATCAAGAAGTACCTCAAGTCGGCCGTCGTGGCGGGCGAGCTGGTGCAGACGAAGGGGAAGGGCGCGTCCGGCTCGTTCAAGCTTGCCGGCGCCGGCGGCGGGGGGGCGGCCGAGGGCGGCAAGGCTCGTGCTGGCGGTGCCAAGAAGAAGCGCGCCGCTCCGGCCAGCAAGGAGAAGAAGGGCGCCCGTGCGGCCGGCGCAAAGAAGGCTGGTGGCGTGAAGGCGGCGACCGGTCGGAAGGCGGGCGCCGCCAAGAAGGCGTCTGCGGCGTCGGCCGCTCCCGCGGGTGCGAAGAAGGCGGCTGCGGCCAAGCCGGCCAAGGCCAAGTCGCCGTCGAAGGCGAAGAAGGCCGCCAAGGTTCCGACGAAGAAGCCGAAGGCGCCGCGCCCGAAGAAGGCGACGACGCCGTCTAAGGCGAAGGCTTCGCCCAAGAAGAAGAAGTAGAGTAGAGGAGAAAGAGATGGGAAAGGAAGGGTTTGGCGCTTGACTCCGTCGTCCCCACCCCCCGTCGTCGTCTAGTGGCGCGCAAGAGACGCGCGGCCCAAAACGGCCCTTCTCAGGGCCATCAAAGCGCGTCGGGGAAGGTTTTGATTGTCGTGTTGCGTTTGGTGTGGGTGTCTGTCTGTATGCCCGTGGGGATGCTGTTTGCGTGCCGTGGTGGTTGGATTGCGGGGGTCGGTGGCGGGTGTGGGCGGCGGTAGCGGTAAGCGGTGTTGTTGTTGTCGTGGTTGATTGTCGCCGTGTTTGTGGCGGCGGCCGACGGTTGGTTTTCTGTCACGTTGTTTTGTTTGAATACGTTGGTTGGCTTGCCTGCGTTCGTTCTTCTCGGATGTCTGTCTTGTCGAGTCGTGTCTGGTCTTTGTTTTGTTTTGTTCCTTTGTGTGTGTTATGTTTTGCAACGGGGGGCACGTTGAGATGTGGAAGGAGTCGGCGGGGATTTCGGTGGCGTGTAGAGCGAGCGAGCGCGCCTGCCTGGCCGTTGGCCGTCGGAGTGGAGTGCGGGTTTTTTTGTTTTCGAAACGAAAGCGGCGGCCGGCCAGCCACCCGTGCGGTGTGACGTCGGCCGTTGGGTATTGTGCGCTTTGAGCGCCGGGGAGGGATGATGTGTGATTGTTGCGCGCTGCTAGCAGGCAGGCAGAGTGAGCGGGTGTGGCGGACGGACGGGAAGTGGTGGTTTTTGTTTTTGGGTTGCGGGGCGAGAGGCAGGCGACCGACAAAGTTTGCTCGCGACGGAGAGATGTTAGTGGCCCTGAAAAGGGCCGTTTTTGTTTGTGCGGTGCGGTGCCGCGGCGCGGTTTAGGCGCGCTCGCCGCGGATGCGGCGCGCGAGCTGGATGTCCTTGGGCATGATGGTGACGCGCTTGGCGTGGATTGCGCACAGGTTGGTGTCTTCGAAGAGGCCGACGAGGTAGGCCTCGCTGGCCTCCTGCAGGGCCATGACTGCGGAGCTCTGGAAGCGCAGGTCGGTCTTGAAGTCCTGGGCGATCTCGCGCACTAGGCGCTGGAATGGCAGCTTGCGGATGAGCAGCTCTGTGCTCTTCTGGTAGCGCCTGATTTCTCGCAGGGCGACGGTGCCCGGCCTGTAGCGGTGGGGCTTCTTGACGCCTCCGGTGGCGGGCGCGCTCTTCCTCGCCGCCTTGGTGGCGAGCTGTTTGCGCGGCGCCTTTCCGCCGGTGGACTTGCGGGCCGTTTGCTTTGTGCGGGCCATGGCGGTAGCGGTAGCGGTAGCGGTAGCGGAGCGGCGTGCGTGGAGGTTAGGTGCGGCGCGGCGTCCGGTGCTGCCTTGACAACGGGCCCGCGCGCCTCCGTGCTGCGCTTATATGCCCTCGGTTGCGCGTGGTGGGGGGAGGGCGGGCCAGAGTCTATATAGGGGGGCGGCGGGCGCGCTGGGCGCAGACCGTAGCCGACTCGCCAGCCGCTGCAGCTGCTGTTTGTGCACGTTTTGCTTTGCCCGAGGAAGGAAGGATGACAGGCCGCGGCAAGGGAGGAAAGGGGCTCGGCAAGGGTGGCGCCAAGCGGCACCGCAAGGTGTTGCGCGACAACATCCAGGGCATCACGAAGCCCGCCATCCGCCGCCTGGCTCGCAGGGGCGGCGTGAAGCGCATCTCTGGTCTGATCTACGAGGAGACCCGCGGGGTGCTGAAGGTGTTCCTGGAGAACGTGATCCGCGACGCGGTGACGTACACTGAGCACGCCAAGCGCAAGACTGTGACGGCCATGGACGTGGTGTACGCCCTGAAGAGGCAGGGGCGCACCCTGTACGGTTTCGGCGGTTAGGCTGCGTCGCAGCGGGCGCTGGCCTTCCCGCGGCCGTGCTTGTGGGTGGGAGAGACTAGAAAACGGCCCTTTTCAGGGCCACCACACTGTTCGGAAGTTGAAAAGTGCGAAAGAGTCTGTGTTGTTGCTGCGTGTGTGCGCTGTGTTGTTTGTTTGTTTGTTTCTTTCTTTCTTTCCGTTTGAGCGACGTGATGTGACTGGGAGGGGAGAAGGAAAGGAAACGTGTCATGTGGCTGGCTGTGTGTGGAGCTGCTTCGTTTGTGTGTCTTTGTATCGATCGCGACGGAGATGGCGGGCTGTGTGTTGTTGTGCGAGAGGCGGTGATTATTTGCTTGCGTGGTTTGGCTCTGTGTGTTTGTTTGCGGCGGCGTTGGGGTTTCCGAGGCAAGGCGTGTGGGCATAGGCGGCCGGATCAGCTGTTTCGTTCGTGTCGACGGCCGTTGCGCGCGGGAGTGGAGGGCGGTGTGTCGACACGCCTCCCTTTAACAACAATGGTCATTATTGCTGCCGTTGTCGGTTTGGAAGGCGACTGCGACCGTGCAAAATGTGTGTGTGTGTGTGTGTGTGTGTGTGTGTGTGTGTGTTGGGCCACACGGGCTGTGTGGACGACAAGATGGCGGACGTGCGCCGGCGGCGGCTGTGCTGTGACAGTGCAAAGTTAAAACAAAACAAGGTGCGGCGAGGACGACTGAAATTTTGCTTTGGACGTAGGTTTGTGTGGTGGCCCTGAAAAGGGCCGATTGTTGTGGGCCGAGCCGGCAAAGCGCGTTGCGTGCAGGGGAGCACGCGGCGCTGCGATTGCCTGGCCTCCTTTAGGCCTTCTTCTCGGTCTTCTTTGGCAGCAGGACGGCCTGGATGTTGGGCAGGACACCACCCTGTGCGATGGTGACGCCCGACAGGAGCTTGTTGAGCTCCTCGTCGTTGCGGATGGCAAGCTGCAGGTGGCGCGGGATGATGCGCGTCTTCTTGTTGTCGCGGGCCGCGTTTCCGGCCAGCTCGAGCACCTCAGCCGCGAGGTACTCCATGACGGCGGCGAGGTAGACGGGCGCCCCGGCGCCGACGCGCTCTGCGTAGTTTCCCTTGCGCAGGAGGCGGTGGATTCTGCCGACCGGGAACTGGAGCCCAGCCCTGCTTGAGCGGGACTTTGACTTGCCCTTGACTTTGCCTCCCTTTCCGCGTCCGGACATGGCGATGGGCTAGCGACGGTGCACACGAAACGGAAACGAAAACGACCGGTGCGAGCGGCAGCGAGTCGAGCAGCGGAGTGCGTGCCGGCGCAGCCGGGGTGGGGGTGCTTTATGGGCTCGGGTGCGGCGGCCGGTTGCGCGCGCGCCCCATTGGTCGGCGGCCGCAACAGGGCGAGCTGGTAAAGGTGCGGCGGCGGCTGGCGGCGGGTGCCACTGTGTGGGGAGACGCTGACTAGAGCGGAGCGCTTGCTACTGGTGTTGCTGCTGCCGTACGTTGGTTCGAGATGCCGCCCAAGACTAGCGGGAAGGCCGCCAAGAAGGCTGGCAAGGCGCAGAAGAACATTTCGAAGGGCGACAAGAAGAAGAAGCGCAAGAGGAAGGAGAGCTATGCCATCTACATCTACAAGGTGCTGAAGCAGGTGCACCCTGACACGGGCATCTCGTCGAAGGCGATGAGCATCATGAACAGCTTCGTGAACGACATTTTCGAGCGCATTGCGGCCGAGGCTTCTCGCCTGGCGCACTACAACAAGCGCTCGACCATCACGTCCCGCGAGATCCAGACCGCTGTGCGGCTGTTGCTGCCTGGCGAGCTGGCCAAGCACGCCGTGAGCGAGGGCACGAAGGCGGTGACCAAGTACACGAGCTCCAAGTAAGGAGGTGGCTCTGGAATGGAAGGAAGGAAGGATGGAGAAGGCTCCTCCGTTGCGAGAGCGGCAAAACGGCCCTTTTCAGGGCCACCAACTTGCCTTTTGCGGGAAGGGCGGAATTGTTGTTGTTGTTGTTTGTGTGGACGGCTGTGATGTATGTGTGCATTTTGATTGTGGGTGGGGGGGCGCGTCAAAGCGTGTTGCGCGGGGTACGGCCACGAGGTTGGTCGCCGTGGCGTGGAATGGTGGCACGCCTCGTTGGCGTGGTTTTTGACCCGTTGGTGTTGTTGGTGTGTGTGTGTGTGTGTGTGTGTGTGTGTGTGTGTGTGTGTGTGTGTGTGTGTGTGTGTTACCCGTCTGCGAGGGGGGACTGTGCGATCGGCGACTTTTGTGTCACCGTAACGACGGCCGTTTGCGGGTTTGTTTTTTTGCACATCATACATGGCGAGGGTGAAATGTGAAATGTTTTTGTTTGGTTTTGTTTGCCGCCCACTATTCCCTTTGCTGTACGCCGAGTTTGACAATGGTGCGACGTAACTGCAGCGTGGAGGTGTGTGAGTGACGTTGAAATGAACGTGCCATTAAGACGCATTGTTGTTGTATTGTACTGTACGTGTACGGCGACACGCACGATGATGTACCATTCGACTCTGATGTTTGATAGCCGTGTCTGACTGATTGCGTACGACGCACGCACACCGATGTCGTCATTCAAGATGCACGCGTGTCCAGTGCAGTAGAGTAAGCGCGACGCTAGACGACGACGGCGGCGGCGGCGGCGGCGGCGGCGGCGGTCGTTTGTTTGGCGAATGTCTGTACACGTGTTTGTCTGTGTCCATCCGGTATGTATTTGTTTGTTTGAAAGTGTTTTGTGTGTCGGTGACGTGGTCCGATCCGTCGCCCCCTGAGTAACTGTCGATCGGCGCGATAGACCGGCGTCACGCAACTGAACCGAAGTCTTGGGCACACCCGTCATACTGTTGTACACCGTCGCGCTGAGAACGGTAACGAAAGGTTGACTTTGATCGGTCGAATGTCTGGGCAGAACGTGAGGAAGGAGGCAAGAGTGCAAGGAGGGGGGGCAAAAGAGAGAGGAAGGGAAAAAGGGGAGAAACGCATTCGTAGAGCAACGGAACGTTCCCGTGTCGGAGGCGTATTGGAGCCGCACTGAAATGCGTTTAACGGCGGCGCGGCTGCAAGTGTCTGCCGTGGTGAACGTTACCTTTGACGGCTGCATTGGGCTTTGCCTTTGCTTTTGCTTTTGCTTTCGCTTTCGCTTTCGCGTTCGCGTTCGCTTTCGCTTTCCCGGATGTACGTAACGTTTGTTGATATGGTTCTGAGGAAGAGTGTATGACAGTGCCGTGCCGTCCATGTTCGTGTGCCCTCCCATTGTGTGTATGCTATTGTCTGTGTACTTGAATGATGTATGTAGGTGTTAGTGGACATGTTTTACCAGTGGGGGGAAATGGATCGTCGATAGTTGCCGTCACTCTGTCACGGTCGAGATGACGCACCCTCCGTACAGAAAGGTGTCGAGAAAGTGAGTGAGTGAGTGAGTGTGTGTGTGTGTGTGTGTGTGTGTGTGTGTGTGTGTGTGTGTGTGTGTGCGTGCGTCCGTGAATTGGCAGTGTTTGGAGGTGGGCGTGCCCTGCATGTGGGAGGGGCATGCGTAACGCTGCTGGCATGGCATTTCGGGAGATGGGAGGGGGCAAACGAGGAAACGAGGAGCGGCGGCCAAAGACGGGACGGGGAGGGGCGCGGTGTGGGTGGCTTGCGCCTGTGCTCGGCGTTGTGGTTTGTGCAAAAGAGGAGGAGAAAAACAATGTGAGTTGCCAGGGAGGGGAGCGGTGTTGTGTTGTGGTTGTCGTGGTGTAGCCGCAGACGCGGCTGTCAGTGAACGTGGCGAGACGGACGGATGCGCGGAGGGGCGGGGGCGGCGCATTTCGCCGGTGCCGTGCCGTGCCGTGCCGTGCCGTGCCGTGCCGTGCCGTGCCGTGCCGTGCCGTGCCGTGCCGTGCCTGAAAGCCGCGTGGTCGCTGTGTTGTTGGTGGCGTGGGGGCGAGGAGAGTACCGTACGGGTGTGCTCGTGCGCCGGAAATGGCACACTGCGCCCGCCCGTCTTGGAGGCTGATGGCTGTGGTGTGGAAATGGGGCGCGGTGATGTTGAAGCAGTTGAAGAACAGAAAAGAAACCAAGAAAACGGAAGGCGTGATGCGGCGGTGGTGGTGAGAGCGGGAAAAACAAAACAAAAAAAAAACAACAAGAAAAAAGAAGGAAAAACAACAAGAAACAAAAAAGAAAACAAAAAGTCTATCAATATTAAAATGTAAATGGAAATGGAAATGGACCCAGGTATAACCTCCCTGCACAAATAGCAGAGAGTCCGATGATAATAAAAATGTGCCAGAATGTTAACTAACGTCCCTACAAAACAAACCCAACGATAATATTAATGAAAGAGTGAACCGTATGTAACATTGCAACAGACATAATGAAACCTGATAAATTGTATAAGGGCAGCAGCGTTGACCTTTGGCCCTGTATTCAGAATAGAAAGAGCCAAAGATCGTTACCCCAATGAAAAAGACACTGAAACACGTATGTAACATAGTAGCGATGGCGAGACATTGTAGCATCTGTGACCAGAGAGTTTGCGCTGGACTGCGCGAGTGTTGCGAGCGGTTCTCAGTCAGTCAGTCAGTCAGTCAGTAGTAGTCGTTGCGAGTCCGTAGCTCTGTGTAGTTGAGGGCTGTACTCTGTCAGTAGTCGTGCGGTTGTGTGATGTAGGCGGTCGGCAACACTGGTCAAGATGGTGAATAAGGTATACTGTTAATTAATATAATCATTAGATAATGAAAAAGTGTATTTATTGTAATTATTCTCCAACAAGTTGCCCAATAATAATTTTTATTTCAAAAGCATTTTTCAAACATTTAATTTTTTATTGAACTAAAGAGTTCGTTGCACTTCACACTTCATTCCACTTCTTTGAAGAAAAATGTCACTAAAATCACAAAAAAAGAGAATATTATTATTTGCAATGCAGTTCGTCCAAGCGCTGCGCAACAACCAGAGCAGAAATGTGACATCCATTTATTCGGAGGTAAGACTTTAATTCTGATTGTTTTGCACAGGGCCAAAGACCGATATTTCGGTTTAATTGAAGTTTCTTGTCACTGAACGGACGTTTTTAAATGTTGTGTGAAGACTTTATATTTGAGTCAGATTGCGAATTTCACATTTTTGTTGCCATTTTCAATACCTCTCATTGTGGGCGAGGTTACAATTAGCGCAATGTCCATTAGCATCCGTAAATAACATTGTCCATTATTTTAAATTTTGCTGGGAGGTTACAACACACACACACAAAAAAAAAAAACAAAAAATTGCATTTATATCCGCTCCTCAATTGTAGATACCCCTTACACAGCTGTGTGCAATGAATGAGTGCTGGCTGGTAATTAATTGCACTCCTTGGAGGGAAATGCCATAGGAAGTAGTCTTTAAAAAGTGAATGTTTTTCGTTAAGAGACAAAAGTTACTTTAGAAAAAAAGTAATAGTGGGGCTTTTGTTGTTGAACGAAATAAGTACAATGAACATACGTTATCAGATTTGCGCAATGCAGCGTCACACCACCTTTTGATTATAACACACAATATACTATACATCGTCCCGAACCGTGACCAGAGTCGCGAGACGAGCAGAGCACGCCGCCGACGCCCGCTCAGTACAACCGTCCACCCGCTACTACTGTCGACCGACTACTACCTCTCCCGACTCGCGCTACAATATATATAACAACTGTTCCTGGCGACCCGGTGCGTGCCACTACTGTCGTCTGGCGCGGTCCAAGCGCCGACTAGCAGCGATAAAGAACTCTCTGGTCAGACAGAGATGCTGTCATGCCTCGCCATCGCTCTGGTAATGAATACATACGTGTTGCAGCGTGCGTACCACCGGAACACGCAGTGGCGGAGCCAAAGACTGTGTTGTCGAGGTCGAGTGCGAGCGGGAAGAGAGGCAGCGTCGGCACGGAGATGCAAGCGAGCGCGAGACGCACGGGGGCTGCGGCGTGGCGCGTTTGCGGTCGGCGCCTTTGGTGGCAACGGCCGGGACAAGCAGCGGTGTATGGTGTGGTGCGGGGCGGACAGGGGCGGCGGTGGACGGGGAGGAGGCGGCGCGACGACGGCATGGGGGCGAAAACGGGACGGGGGACGGCGGATGTTGAGAGGCGTCACGCGCGGACAGGACACAGACACAGAGACACACAGATTGGAAAGGGAGGGTGCGCGGTAGTAGTTGGGAATGTGCGTACCGTGCGGGATGGGAGTGGGCGAGGAACACGGTCGTGGCCCCTGTGTTGGGTGCGTGTGATGACGTCGGTGTGTTGTGGGAAGGGAAGGTGCTGTGGCGGCGGCGCGTAATGGGCGTAGGCCGAAAAGAGAAAGGAACGTGGGCAGTGTGTTGGCAAGCGTCGGTTCGACTGCGACGTTGATGGGCAGGGCAGGGCAGGGCAAGGTTAATGGTGGTAGGAGTAGGCGTGTGGGCGCAAACAATCTGCCGCTGCAGGCGGTGCCGTAACCGCCATGGCGGGAAGGAGAGAGGGCCAAAGAAAGAAAGAAAGAAAGAAGAAAACAACAAAAAAAAAAAAAAAAAAGGAGGGGGGGGGGGCGAAAGTGGAGAGGCGGTGGTGTGAGAAGGGCGGGGGCGGAAGGAAGGCAGGAAGGACAAGAGGCGAGGCGACGGCTTGCTTTGTGTATCGGTCGGTCTCTGGCTATGCTTCGTTTTCTGCAGCAGGGTCGGTGCGCGGCGTGGCTCGCGGCAGTGGGAACGCCTGGTGGCTGGACGGCCAGCAATGCGGTTGGATGGGCGGCCACAGCACCGCACCTGTGCCCGAGGAGGAGACGCTGGCGGCGGGCCCTGAGGTGAGGCCGGCTCGGCTGGGGCTGTGGATGTGTAGGTGTGCGCCGCTGCTGCAACAACGAGTAAAACGCGAGAAGAAGGGTTGGCGGTAGAGAGGAAAAAAAAAAAAAAAAAAAAAAAGGTCGTGTTGTGTTGATGCGCAGGCAGACGCGTACAGAGGGACGAGCCCGGTCTGCAGCAGGGTGTGGCCGTGCCGAGTGCAGAGCAGCGGCGGCTCGGTTCGGTTCGGCCCGGCCCGGCCCGGCGGGCCGCGCTGTTGTCGCGGACGTGAGCGCCCCCTGGCGGGTGGCCGGAGGCGGCGCGGCGTGTTGGACGTGTGGCTGGTGGCAGTGCACAATTTGCGAGTGGCTGGCGGTGTGGTGTGGCGGTTGGCGCGTCGGGCGGCGGAGAGGTATGTGTTGCGGGCGCCCTTTGCTGCGCTGCGTCGTTGCGTGTGCCGTACAGGGCGGGCGCTTGTCGACTGTGTGGGCGGTGTGGCGAATTGGCGTGAAACGGCTGCCGAGAGGTGTGTGGTAGCGAGCCGGTCGGTGGTGTCAGTGCGAAGGGGAATGTGCGTGCGTGTTTGGCGGTTTCGGTGTGCTTTTTGCGGCGTGAGAGTGGGAATTAGTGGGGCCGGCTGTTGTGTTGGTTCCTTGTGTCTTGTGTCGCGTAGCTTGATGGCAACGTGGAAGGACGCCGGTTTCGTTTTCGTTTCGAGCCTTGCGTGTGGTTGTCGACGTTGACTGGTTGGCGTGTGCCGATGCACGTGCATGTGTGGGTCGCGAGTGCGTTTTTGGCTGGCTGTGTGTGTGTGTTTTGGGGGGGAAGGGGGAGGCGGTGGTGAAAGTGCAGTCGTCGGGTGGGGCTGGGGCTGTGCGTCGTGGCGGAAAGGTGGTAGGTTGCGGGAAGCGAGCCCGTCGTTGACGGTGTCGCGTGAGTTGTGAATCGAGTGGGGCGCGGGGCGCGGGGCGCGTGGCGCGGGACAGGAGCAGCGTGCCGCTGCGTCGTGGTCGTCAGCAGAGGCTGTGCGTGTGCTTGTCCTTTTTGTGGGCGGTTCGTGCGAGGCGTTTTTGTTTTGTGTTGCCCTAGTTGTTAGTTTATTTTGTTTGTGTTTGTTATTTTGAGACGACGACTGGTTGGTGGCGTGCGCGCGAAGTGGCGGTGTGCGCTTCCCGTGTCGTTTGTGTTGTTTTGTTTTTTTGTTTTTGTGTGTTTTTTTTTGTTTTTTTTTTGCACTGGGCCCCGGTGGGTGGGTGCGTGTGTGTCGATTGCCGGCTGGCGAAAGGTGCGCCATCGGCGGGGTGGGTCGCCGGCACAAGTAGAGGCGGCGGCGTTGTTGCTGTTGTTGTGTGGTGTTTGTTTTGTTCGGCTGTGTCGGCGAGCTGTGTTGCGGTGCGTGTGAATGGTGGTGCAAAAGTGCTGGCGTTGGGGCTGCGACTGCGACGGCGGCGAGCCGCGGGCGCGCCATTGATAGTGATGTTGTGAACAGCGGCTGTGTACGGTAGTGGTGTTGTTGTAGCACGACGTGCATCCGGGCCGGCGCGGAAAGCGCAGTTGCGGGCGGTTGCCCTTCGGTGCCAGCCATGTCGCGTGAGCGGCGGGTTGCTCTGGTGTCGACACGTGGTGCTCTGGGTTGTTGTGTGGTGCCCTTTGGCCGGTGGGGGTGGTTCGCGTGTGTCTCGTTCGCGCTCGGTGTCTGGTCGTGGTCGTGCTGCTCCCCCGTCTGTCGGCGGTTTCCGACGTCGTCTGTACGTTTTTGTTCGTTTGCGGCGTGCCTGCCGACGTCGTCCCGTCGCGACCTTTCAACCGAAAGTGTGGCGCCCGAAGGTGAACGAACGTAACCCTGACCTCGGCGCTTTACGCTGAGCCGAGCGAACCGAACCGAACCGAACCGAACCTGTGGTGTGGCGAGGTGAGCTCAGCCTGTGAGCCCTTAACGTCTACGTAAGGTAAGCTGTCCGGCTCACGCCTCACGTTTGAACGCTTTTTTAACCTACGTTTGACGCTTCTTAACCTAGCACTGACCCCTTAACCTAACGTGTAACCTAACCTAACCTAACCTAACCTAACCTAACCTCTGACGCCTGACGTGTTTGAATGCTTAACCTAAGTTTGACGCTTAACCTAACCCAAGTCCCCTTAACCTAACCCACGTCCACCTAACCTAACCTAACGTAGACGTGTAAACGTAATGTGTAACGCGTAACGTGTAAGGTCGGCTGTCGTGTGTGCTTGACGGCAGATTGGGTTGGTCTGTAGATTCGGATTGCGGTTTGCCTCGGTCGAGGGGTTGGGTCGGGTCGGAAGCGGCGAGGGGCGGCGGCGCCTGTTGCGCAGGCGGCGTCCGTTTGCGGCGGGCAATTGTTGAGAAACGGCTGTGAATGTTGGCGGGCGAGAGGAGGAGGACGGCGCGCGATGTGGCCCGACGGCTGCGGGCCGATCGGGAAACGGCGGGAGGGCGACGGAAGGCGATGGGGCGGCGGAGGCGCGTTTGCACGGCCGTCATCGCCGCACGCCTCGGCTTGTGTGGCTGTGGCGCCGGCCGCGCTGGCCGGGCTGCCGCGGCGACGGTGTGGGAGTTTTGCCGAAGGTTTGGCCATTGTGGCGGGTCGTCGGCTGGGGCTGTGGGGGCGGCATTTGGGCGGGGGCGGCGATTCTCGGCGGGCCGACCCAGGCTGTAGCGCGCGGTAGCTGCAGTTTGGCCGTGGTTTGCGGCGCTGCCGTGGCGACTGGTTGGCGACTGTGGTGTGGCTGTGTGTAGCCCCATCCTCGGTGGTTTGAAAGGCGCGGGCGGTTGTGGCGCAGGTTTGGGGCTGCTCCGCACAGGCTGTCGGACGTTGGGCGGTAGCAAGCGCGGGAGGCGCGGCGCGGCGGCGCGCAGAGTGGCGGCCGCTCTCTCGGCCGTCCGCGCCCGCCCGCGACACTGGCTGGGCCTTGTGATTCTCTGCTCTGCTGCTGTGCTGTGCTTGCGTGCCTGCCGTCCCGCTCGCTCTCGCTGTGTGTTACGCGCGTCGTCGAAATGGCAGATCAGGCGGCTACGAACGAGACTGCTGCGGCACCCGCCGCCACCGGCACGACGAAGAAGGCCAAGTCTGCGTCGTCTGCGAAGAAGCCGCGCGCCAAGCCTGCGCACCCGCGCACCTCTGAGATGGTGACGGCCGCCATCAAGAGTCTGAAGGAGCGCGGCGGGTCGTCGCTGCAGGCGATCAAGAAGTACATAGCCGCGCACTACAAGCTGGACGCGGAGAAGCTGGCGCCGTTTATCAAGAAGTACCTCAAGTCGGCCGTCGTGGCGGGCGAGCTGGTGCAGACGAAGGGGAAGGGCGCGTCCGGCTCGTTCAAGCTTGCCGGCGCCGGCGGCGGGGGGGCGGCCGAGGGCGGCAAGGCTCGTGCTGGCGGTGCCAAGAAGAAGCGCGCCGCTCCGGCCAGCAAGGAGAAGAAGGGCGCCCGTGCGGCCGGCGCAAAGAAGGCTGGTGGCGTGAAGGCGGCGACCGGTCGGAAGGCGGGCGCCGCCAAGAAGGCGTCTGCGGCGTCGGCCGCTCCCGCGGGTGCGAAGAAGGCGGCTGCGGCCAAGCCGGCCAAGGCCAAGTCGCCGTCGAAGGCGAAGAAGGCCGCCAAGGTTCCGACGAAGAAGCCGAAGGCGCCGCGCCCGAAGAAGGCGACGACGCCGTCTAAGGCGAAGGCTTCGCCCAAGAAGAAGAAGTAGAGTAGAGGAGAAAGAGATGGGAAAGGAAGGGTTTGGCGCTTGACTCCGTCGTCCCCACCCCCCGTCGTCGTCTAGTGGCGCGCAAGAGACGCGCGGCCCAAAACGGCCCTTCTCAGGGCCATCAAAGCACGTCGGGGAAGGTTTTGATTGTCGTGTTGCGTTTGGTGTGGGTGTCTGTCTGTATGCCCGTGGGGATGCTGTTTGCGTGCCGTGGTGGTTGGATTGCGGGGGTCGGTGGCGGGTGTGGGCGGCGGTAGCGGTAAGCGGTGTTGTTGTTGTCGTGGTTGATTGTCGCCGTGTTTGTGGCGGCGGCCGACGGTTGGTTTTCTGTCACGTTGTTTTGTTTGAATACGTTGGTTGGCTTGCCTGCGTTCGTTCTTCTCGGATGTCTGTCTTGTCGAGTCGAGTCGTGTCTGGTCTTTGTTTTGTTTTGTTCCTTTGTGTGTGTTATGTTTTGCAACGGGGGGCACGTTGAGATGTGGAAGGAGTCGGCGGGGATTTCGGTGGCGTGTAGAGCGAGCGAGCGCGCCTGCCTGGCCGTTGGCCGTCGGAGTGGAGTGCGGGTTTTTTTGTTTTCGAAACGAAAGCGGCGGCCGGCCAGCCACCCGTGCGGTGTGACGTCGGCCGTTGGGTATTGTGCGCTTTGAGCGCCGGGGAGGGATGATGTGTGATTGTTGCGCGCTGCTAGCAGGCAGGCAGAGTGAGCGGGTGTGGCGGACGGACGGGAAGTGGTGGTTTTTGTTTTTGGGTTGCGGGGCGAGAGGCAGGCGACCGACAAAGTTTGCTCGCGACGGAGAGATGTTAGTGGCCCTGAAAAGGGCCGTTTTTGTTTGTGCGGTGCGGTGCCGCGGCGCGGTTTAGGCGCGCTCGCCGCGGATGCGGCGCGCGAGCTGGATGTCCTTGGGCATGATGGTGACGCGCTTGGCGTGGATTGCGCACAGGTTGGTGTCTTCGAAGAGGCCGACGAGGTAGGCCTCGCTGGCCTCCTGCAGGGCCATGACTGCGGAGCTCTGGAAGCGCAGGTCGGTCTTGAAGTCCTGGGCGATCTCGCGCACTAGGCGCTGGAATGGCAGCTTGCGGATGAGCAGCTCTGTGCTCTTCTGGTAGCGCCTGATTTCTCGCAGGGCGACGGTGCCCGGCCTGTAGCGGTGGGGCTTCTTGACGCCTCCGGTGGCGGGCGCGCTCTTCCTCGCCGCCTTGGTGGCGAGCTGTTTGCGCGGCGCCTTTCCGCCGGTGGACTTGCGGGCCGTTTGCTTTGTGCGGGCCATGGCGGTAGCGGTAGCGGTAGCGGTAGCGGAGCGGCGTGCGTGGAGGTTAGGTGCGGCGCGGCGTCCGGTGCTGCCTTGACAACGGGCCCGCGCGCCTCCGTGCTGCGCTTATATGCCCTCGGTTGCGCGTGGTGGGGGGAGGGCGGGCCAGAGTCTATATAGGGGGGCGGCGGGCGCGCTGGGCGCAGACTGTAGCCGACTCGCCAGCCGCTGCAGCTGCTGTTTGTGCACGTTTTGCTTTGCCCGAGGAAGGAAGGATGACAGGCCGCGGCAAGGGAGGAAAGGGGCTCGGCAAGGGTGGCGCCAAGCGGCACCGCAAGGTGTTGCGCGACAACATCCAGGGCATCACGAAGCCCGCCATCCGCCGCCTGGCTCGCAGGGGCGGCGTGAAGCGCATCTCTGGTCTGATCTACGAGGAGACCCGCGGGGTGCTGAAGGTGTTCCTGGAGAACGTGATCCGCGACGCGGTGACGTACACTGAGCACGCCAAGCGCAAGACTGTGACGGCCATGGACGTGGTGTACGCCCTGAAGAGGCAGGGGCGCACCCTGTACGGTTTCGGCGGTTAGGCTGCGTCGCAGCGGGCGCTGGCCTTCCCGCGGCCGTGCTTGTGGGTGGGAGAGACTAGAAAACGGCCCTTTTCAGGGCCACCACACTGTTCGGAAGTTGAAAAGTGCGAAAGAGTCTGTGTTGTTGCTGCGTGTGTGCGCTGTGTTGTTTGTTTGTTTGTTTCTTTCTTTCTTTCCGTTTGAGCGACGTGATGTGACTGGGAGGGGAGAAGGAAAGGAAACGTGTCATGTGGCTGGCTGTGTGTGGAGCTGCTTCGTTTGTGTGTCTTTGTATCGATCGCGACGGAGATGGCGGGCTGTGTGTTGTTGTGCGAGAGGCGGTGATTATTTGCTTGCGTGGTTTGGCTCTGTGTGTTTGTTTGCGGCGGCGTTGGGGTTTCCGAGGCAAGGCGTGTGGGCATAGGCGGCCGGATCAGCTGTTTCGTTCGTGTCGACGGCCGTTGCGCGCGGGAGTGGAGGGCGGTGTGTCGACACGCCTCCCTTTAACAACAATGGTCATTATTGCTGCCGTTGTCGGTTTGGAAGGCGACTGCGACCGTGCAAAATGTGTGTGTGTGTGTGTGTGTGTGTGTGTGTGTGTTGGGCCACACGGGCTGTGTGGACGACAAGATGGCGGACGTGCGCCGGCGGCGGCTGTGCTGTGACAGTGCAAAGTTAAAACAAAACAAGGTGCGGCGAGGACGACTGAAATTTTGCTTTGGACGTAGGTTTGTGTGGTGGCCCTGAAAAGGGCCGATTGTTGTGGGCCGAGCCGGCAAAGCGCGTTGCGTGCAGGGGAGCACGCGGCGCTGCGATTGCCTGGCCTCCTTTAGGCCTTCTTCTCGGTCTTCTTTGGCAGCAGGACGGCCTGGATGTTGGGCAGGACACCACCCTGTGCGATGGTGACGCCCGACAGGAGCTTGTTGAGCTCCTCGTCGTTGCGGATGGCAAGCTGCAGGTGGCGCGGGATGATGCGCGTCTTCTTGTTGTCGCGGGCCGCGTTTCCGGCCAGCTCGAGCACCTCAGCCGCGAGGTACTCCATGACGGCGGCGAGGTAGACGGGCGCCCCGGCGCCGACGCGCTCTGCGTAGTTTCCCTTGCGCAGGAGGCGGTGGATTCTGCCGACCGGGAACTGGAGCCCAGCCCTGCTTGAGCGGGACTTTGACTTGCCCTTGACTTTGCCTCCCTTTCCGCGTCCGGACATGGCGATGGGCTAGCGACGGTGCACACGAAACGGAAACGAAAACGACCGGTGCGAGCGGCAGCGAGTCGAGCAGCGGAGTGCGTGCCGGCGCAGCCGGGGTGGGGGTGCTTTATGGGCTCGGGTGCGGCGGCCGGTTGCGCGCGCGCCCCATTGGTCGGCGGCCGCAACAGGGCGAGCTGGTAAAGGTGCGGCGGCGGCTGGCGGCGGGTGCCACTGTGTGGGGAGACGCTGACTAGAGCGGAGCGCTTGCTACTGGTGTTGCTGCTGCCGTACGTTGGTTCGAGATGCCGCCCAAGACTAGCGGGAAGGCCGCCAAGAAGGCTGGCAAGGCGCAGAAGAACATTTCGAAGGGCGACAAGAAGAAGAAGCGCAAGAGGAAGGAGAGCTATGCCATCTACATCTACAAGGTGCTGAAGCAGGTGCACCCTGACACGGGCATCTCGTCGAAGGCGATGAGCATCATGAACAGCTTCGTGAACGACATTTTCGAGCGCATTGCGGCCGAGGCTTCTCGCCTGGCGCACTACAACAAGCGCTCGACCATCACGTCCCGCGAGATCCAGACCGCTGTGCGGCTGTTGCTGCCTGGCGAGCTGGCCAAGCACGCCGTGAGCGAGGGCACGAAGGCGGTGACCAAGTACACGAGCTCCAAGTAAGGAGGTGGCTCTGGAATGGAAGGAAGGAAGGATGGAGAAGGCTCCTCCGTTGCGAGAGCGGCAAAACGGCCCTTTTCAGGGCCACCAACTTGCCTTTTGCGGGAAGGGCGGAATTGTTGTTGTTGTTGTTTGTGTGGACGGCTGTGATGTATGTGTGCATTTTGATTGTGGGTGGGGGGGCGCGTCAAAGCGTGTTGCGCGGGGTACGGCCACGAGGTTGGTCGCCGTGGCGTGGAATGGTGGCACGCCTCGTTGGCGTGGTTTTTGACCCGTTGGTGTTGTTGGTGTGTGTGTGTGTGTGTGTGTGTGTGTGTGTGTGTGTGTGTGTGTGTGTGTGTGTGTGTTACCCGTCTGCGAGGGGGGACTGTGCGATCGGCGACTTTTGTGTCACCGTAACGACGGCCGTTTGCGGGTTTGTTTTTTTGCACATCATACATGGCGAGGGTGAAATGTGAAATGTTTTTGTTTGGTTTTGTTTGCCGCCCACTATTCCCTTTGCTGTACGCCGAGTTTGACAATGGTGCGACGTAACTGCAGCGTGGAGGTGTGTGAGTGACGTTGAAATGAACGTGCCATTAAGACGCATTGTTGTTGTATTGTACTGTACGTGTACGGCGACACGCACGATGATGTACCATTCGACTCTGATGTTTGATAGCCGTGTCTGACTGATTGCGTACGACGCACGCACACCGATGTCGTCATTCAAGATGCACGCGTGTCCAGTGCAGTACAGTAAGCGCGACGCTAGACGACGACGGCGGCGGCGGCGGCGGCGGCGGCGGCGGTCGTTTGTTTGGCGAATGTCTGTACACGTGTTTGTCTGTGTCCATCCGGTATGTATTTGTTTGTTTGAAAGTGTTTTGTGTGTCGGTGACGTGGTCCGATCCGTCGCCCCCTGAGTAACTGTCGATCGGCGCGATAGACCGGCGTCACGCAACTGAACCGAAGTCTTGGGCACACCCGTCATACTGTTGTACACCGTCGCGCTGAGAACGGTAACGAAAGGTTGACTTTGATCGGTCGAATGTCTGGGCAGAACGTGAGGAAGGAGGCAAGAGTGCAAGGAGGGGGGGCAAAAGAGAGAGGAAGGGAAAAAGGGGAGAAACGCATTCGTAGAGCAACGGAACGTTCCCGTGTCGGAGGCGTATTGGAGCCGCACTGAAATGCGTTTAACGGCGGCGCGGCTGCAAGTGTCTGCCGTGGTGAACGTTACCTTTGACGGCTGCATTGGGCTTTGCCTTTGCTTTTGCTTTTGCTTTCGCTTTCGCTTTCGCGTTCGCGTTCGCTTTCGCTTTCCCGGATGTACGTAACGTTTGTTGATATGGTTCTGAGGAAGAGTGTATGACAGTGCCGTGCCGTCCATGTTCGTGTGCCCTCCCATTGTGTGTATGCTATTGTCTGTGTACTTGAATGATGTATGTAGGTGTTAGTGGACATGTTTTACCAGTGGGGGGAAATGGATCGTCGATAGTTGCCGTCACTCTGTCACGGTCGAGATGACGCACCCTCCGTACAGAAAGGTGTCGAGAAAGTGAGTGAGTGAGTGAGTGTGTGTGTGTGTGTGTGTGTGTGTGTGTGTGTGTGTGTGTGTGTGTGTGTGCGTGCGTCCGTGAATTGGCAGTGTTTGGAGGTGGGCGTGCCCTGCATGTGGGAGGGGCATGCGTAACGCTGCTGGCATGGCATTTCGGGAGATGGGAGGGGGCAAACGAGGAAACGAGGAGCGGCGGCCAAAGACGGGACGGGGAGGGGCGCGGTGTGGGTGGCTTGCGCCTGTGCTCGGCGTTGTGGTTTGTGCAAAAGAGGAGGAGAAAAACAATGTGAGTTGCCAGGGAGGGGAGCGGTGTTGTGTTGTGGTTGTCGTGGTGTAGCCGCAGACGCGGCTGTCAGTGAACGTGGCGAGACGGACGGATGCGCGGAGGGGCGGGGGCGGCGCATTTCGCCGGTGCCGTGCCGTGCCGTGCCGTGCCGTGCCGTGCCGTGCCGTGCCTGAAAGCCGCGTGGTCGCTGTGTTGTTGGTGGCGTGGGGGCGAGGAGAGTACCGTACGGGTGTGCTCGTGCGCCGGAAATGGCACACTGCGCCCGCCCGTCTTGGAGGCTGATGGCTGTGGTGTGGAAATGGGGCGCGGTGATGTTGAAGCAGTTGAAGAACAGAAAAGAAACCAAGAAAACGGAAGGCGTGATGCGGCGGTGGTGGTGAGAGCGGGAAAAACAAAACAAAAAAAAAACAACAAGAAAAAAGAAGGAAAAACAACAAGAAACATAAAAGAAAACAAAAAGTCTATCAATATTAAAATGTAAATGGAAATGGAAATGGACCCAGGTATAACCTCCCTGCACAAATAGCAGAGAGTCCGATGATAATAAAAATGTGCCAGAATGTTAACTAACGTCCCTACAAAACAAACCCAACGATAATATTAATGAAAGAGTGAACCGTATGTAACATTGCAACAGACATAATGAAACCTGATAAATTGTATAAGGGCAGCAGCGTTGACCTTTGGCCCTGTATTCAGAATAGAAAGAGCCAAAGATCGTTACCCCAATGAAAAAGACACTGAAACACGTATGTAACATAGTAGCGATGGCGAGACATTGTAGCATCTGTGACCAGAGAGTTTGCGCTGGACTGCGCGAGTGTTGCGAGCGGTTCTCAGTCAGTCAGTCAGTCAGTCAGTAGTAGTCGTTGCGAGTCCGTAGCTCTGTGTAGTTGAGGGCTGTACTCTGTCAGTAGTCGTGCGGTTGTGTGATGTAGGCGGTCGGCAACACTGGTCAAGATGGTGAATAAGGTATACTGTTAATTAATATAATCATTAGATAATGAAAAAGTGTATTTATTGTAATTATTCTCCAACAAGTTGCCCAATAATAATTTTTATTTCAAAAGCATTTTTCAAACATTTAATTTTTTATTGAACTAAAGAGTTCGTTGCACTTCACACTTCATTCCACTTCTTTGAAGAAAAATGTCACTAAAATCACAAAAAAAGAGAATATTATTATTTGCAATGCAGTTCGTCCAAGCGCTGCGCAACAACCAGAGCAGAAATGTGACATCCATTTATTCGGAGGTAAGACTTTAATTCTGATTGTTTTGCACAGGGCCAAAGACCGATATTTCGGTTTAATTGAAGTTTCTTGTCACTGAACGGACGTTTTTAAATGTTGTGTGAAGACTTTATATTTGAGTCAGATTGCGAATTTCACATTTTTGTTGCCATTTTCAATACCTCTCATTGTGGGCGAGGTTACAATTAGCGCAATGTCCATTAGCATCCGTAAATAACATTGTCCATTATTTTAAATTTTGCTGGGAGGTTACAACACACACACACAAAAAAAAAAAACAAAAAATTGCATTTATATCCGCTCCTCAATTGTAGATACCCCTTACACAGCTGTGTGCAATGAATGAGTGCTGGCTGGTAATTAATTGCACTCCTTGGAGGGAAATGCCATAGGAAGTAGTCTTTAAAAAGTGAATGTTTTTCGTTAAGAGACAAAAGTTCCTTTAGAAAAAAAGTAATAGTGGGGCTTTTGTTGTTGAACGAAATAAGTACAATGAACATACGTTATCAGATTTGCGCAATGCAGCGTCACACCACCTTTTGATTATAACACACAATATACTATACATCGTCCCGAACCGTGACCAGAGTCGCGAGACGAGCAGAGCACGCCGCCGACGCCCGCTCAGTACAACCGTCCACCCGCTACTACTGTCGACCGACTACTACCTCTCCCGACTCGCGCTACAATATATATAACAACTGTTCCTGGCGACCCGGTGCGTGCCACTACTGTCGTCTGGCGCGGTCCAAGCGCCGACTAGCAGCGATAAAGAACTCTCTGGTCAGACAGAGATGCTGTCATGCCTCGCCATCGCTCTGGTAATGAATACATACGTGTTGCAGCGTGCGTACCACCGGAACACGCAGTGGCGGAGCCAAAGACTGTGTTGTCGAGGTCGAGTGCGAGCGGGAAGAGAGGCAGCGTCGGCACGGAGATGCAAGCGAGCGCGAGACGCACGGGGGCTGCGGCGTGGCGCGTTTGCGGTCGGCGCCTTTGGTGGCAACGGCCGGGACAAGCAGCGGTGTATGGTGTGGTGCGGGGCGGACAGGGGCGGCGGTGGACGGGGAGGAGGCGGCGCGACGACGGCATGGGGGCGAAAACGGGACGGGGGACGGCGGATGTTGAGAGGCGTCACGCGCGGACAGGACACAGACACAGAGACACACAGATTGGAAAGGGAGGGTGCGCGGTAGTAGTTGGGAATGTGCGTACCGTGCGGGATGGGAGTGGGCGAGGAACACGGTCGTGGCCCCTGTGTTGGGTGCGTGTGATGACGTCGGTGTGTTGTGGGAAGGGAAGGTGCTGTGGCGGCGGCGCGTAATGGGCGTAGGCCGAAAAGAGAAAGGAACGTGGGCAGTGTGTTGGCAAGCGTCGGTTCGACTGCGACGTTGATGGGCAGGGCAGGGCAGGGCAAGGTTAATGGTGGTAGGAGTAGGCGTGTGGGCGCAAACAATCTGCCGCTGCAGGCGGTGCCGTAACCGCCATGGCGGGAAGGAGAGAGGGCCAAAGAAAGAAAGAAAGAAAGAAGAAAACAACAAAAAAAAAAAAAAAAAAAGGAGGGGGGGGGGGCGAAAGTGGAGAGGCGGTGGTGTGAGAAGGGCGGGGGCGGAAGGAAGGCAGGAAGGACAAGAGGCGAGGCGACGGCTTGCTTTGTGTATCGGTCGGTGTCTGGCTATGCTTCGTTTTCTGCAGCAGGGTCGGTGCGCGGCGTGGCTCGCGGCAGTGGGAACGCCTGGTGGCTGGACGGCCAGCAATGCGGTTGGATGGGCGGCCACAGCACCGCACCTGTGCCCGAGGAGGAGACGCTGGCGGCGGGCCCTGAGGTGAGGCCGGCTCGGCTGGGGCTGTGGATGTGTAGGTGTGCGCCGCTGCTGCAACAACGAGTAAAACGCGAGAAGAAGGGTTGGCGGTAGAGAGGAAAAAAAAAAAAAAAAAAAAAAAAGGTCGTGTTGTGTTGATGCGCAGGCAGACGCGTACAGAGGGACGAGCCCGGTCTGCAGCAGGGTGTGGCCGTGCCGAGTGCAGAGCAGCGGCGGCTCGGTTCGGTTCGGCCCGGCCCGGCCCGGCGGGCCGCGCTGTTGTCGCGGACGTGAGCGCCCCCTGGCGGGTGGCCGGAGGCGGCGCGGCGTGTTGGACGTGTGGCTGGTGGCAGTGCACAATTTGCGAGTGGCTGGCGGTGTGGTGTGGCGGTTGGCGCGTCGGGCGGCGGAGAGGTATGTGTTGCGGGCGCCCTTTGCTGCGCTGCGTCGTTGCGTGTGCCGTACAGGGCGGGCGCTTGTCGACTGTGTGGGCGGTGTGGCGAATTGGCGTGAAACGGCTGCCGAGAGGTGTGTGGTAGCGAGCCGGTCGGTGGTGTCAGTGCGAAGGGGAATGTGCGTGCGTGTTTGGCGGTTTCGGTGTGCTTTTTGCGGCGTGAGAGTGGGAATTAGTGGGGCCGGCTGTTGTGTTGGTTCCTTGTGTCTTGTGTCGCGTAGCTTGATGGCAACGTGGAAGGACGCCGGTTTCGTTTTCGTTTCGAGCCTTGCGTGTGGTTGTCGACGTTGACTGGTTGGCGTGTGCCGATGCACGTGCATGTGTGGGTCGCGAGTGCGTTTTTGGCTGGCTGTGTGTGTGTGTTTTGGGGGGGAAGGGGGAGGCGGTGGTGAAAGTGCAGTCGTCGGGTGGGGCTGGGGCTGTGCGTCGTGGCGGAAAGGTGGTAGGTTGCGGGAAGCGAGCCCGTCGTTGACGGTGTCGCGTGAGTTGTGAATCGAGTGGGGCGCGGGGCGCGGGGCGCGTGGCGCGGGACAGGAGCAGCGTGCCGCTGCGTCGTGGTCGTCAGCAGAGGCTGTGCGTGTGCTTGTCCTTTTTGTGGGCGGTTCGTGCGAGGCGTTTTTGTTTTGTGTTGCCCTAGTTGTTAGTTTATTTTGTTTGTGTTTGTTATTTTGAGACGACGACTGGTTGGTGGCGTGCGCGCGAAGTGGCGGTGTGCGCTTCCCGTGTCGTTTGTGTTGTTTTGTTTTTTTGTTTTTGTGTGTTTTTTTTTGTTTTTTTTTTGCACTGGGCCCCGGTGGGTGGGTGCGTGTGTGTCGATTGCCGGCTGGCGAAAGGTGCGCCATCGGCGGGGTGGGTCGCCGGCACAAGTAGAGGCGGCGGCGTTGTTGCTGTTGTTGTGTGGTGTTTGTTTTGTTCGGCTGTGTCGGCGAGCTGTGTTGCGGTGCGTGTGAATGGTGGTGCAAAAGTGCTGGCGTTGGGGCTGCGACTGCGACGGCGGCGAGCCGCGGGCGCGCCATTGATAGTGATGTTGTGAACAGCGGCTGTGTACGGTAGTGGTGTTGTTGTAGCACGACGTGCATCCGGGCCGGCGCGGAAAGCGCAGTTGCGGGCGGTTGCCCTTCGGTGCCAGCCATGTCGCGTGAGCGGCGGGTTGCTCTGGTGTCGACACGTGGTGCTCTGGGTTGTTGTGTGGTGCCCTTTGGCCGGTGGGGGTGGTTCGCGTGTGTCTCGTTCGCGCTCGGTGTCTGGTCGTGGTCGTGCTGCTCCCCCGTCTGTCGGCGGTTTCCGACGTCGTCTGTACGTTTTTGTTCGTTTGCGGCGTGCCTGCCGACGTCGTCCCGTCGCGACCTTTCAACCGAAAGTGTGGCGCCCGAAGGTGAACGAACGTAACCCTGACCTCGGCGCTTTACGCTGAGCCGAGCGAACCGAACCGAACCGAACCGAACCTGTGGTGTGGCGAGGTGAGCTCAGCCTGTGAGCCCCTAACGTCTACGTAAGGTAAGCTGTCCGGCTCACGCCTCACGTTTGAACGCTTTTTTAACCTACGTTTGACGCTTCTTAACCTAGCACTGACCCCTTAACCTAACGTGTAACCTAACCTAACCTAACCTAACCTAACCTAACCTCTGACGCCTGACGTGTTTGAATGCTTAACCTAAGTTTGACGCTTAACCTAACCCAAGTCCCCTTAACCTAACCCACGTCCACCTAACCTAACCTAACGTAGACGTGTAAACGTAATGTGTAACGCGTAACGTGTAAGGTCGGCTGTCGTGTGTGCTTGACGGCAGATTGGGTTGGTCTGTAGATTCGGATTGCGGTTTGCCTCGGTCGAGGGGTTGGGTCGGGTCGGAAGCGGCGAGGGGCGGCGGCGCCTGTTGCGCAGGCGGCGTCCGTTTGCGGCGGGCAATTGTTGAGAAACGGCTGTGAATGTTGGCGGGCGAGAGGAGGAGGACGGCGCGCGATGTGGCCCGACGGCTGCGGGCCGATCGGGAAACGGCGGGAGGGCGACGGAAGGCGATGGGGCGGCGGAGGCGCGTTTGCACGGCCGTCATCGCCGCACGCCTCGGCTTGTGTGGCTGTGGCGCCGGCCGCGCTGGCCGGGCTGCCGCGGCGACGGTGTGGGAGTTTTGCCGAAGGTTTGGCCATTGTGGCGGGTCGTCGGCTGGGGCTGTGGGGGCGGCATTTGGGCGGGGGCGGCGATTCTCGGCGGGCCGACCCAGGCTGTAGCGCGCGGTAGCTGCAGTTTGGCCGTGGTTTGCGGCGCTGCCGTGGCGACTGGTTGGCGACTGTGGTGTGGCTGTGTGTAGCCCCATCCTCGGTGGTTTGAAAGGCGCGGGCGGTTGTGGCGCAGGTTTGGGGCTGCTCCGCACAGGCTGTCGGACGTTGGGCGGTAGCAAGCGCGGGAGGCGCGGCGCGGCGGCGCGCAGAGTGGCGGCCGCTCTCTCGGCCGTCCGCGCCCGCCCGCGACACTGGCTGGGCCTTGTGATTCTCTGCTCTGCTGCTGTGCTGTGCTTGCGTGCCTGCCGTCCCGCTCGCTCTCGCTGTGTGTTACGCGCGTCGTCGAAATGGCAGATCAGGCGGCTACGAACGAGACTGCTGCGGCACCCGCCGCCACCGGCACGACGAAGAAGGCCAAGTCTGCGTCGTCTGCGAAGAAGCCGCGCGCCAAGCCTGCGCACCCGCGCACCTCTGAGATGGTGACGGCCGCCATCAAGAGTCTGAAGGAGCGCGGCGGGTCGTCGCTGCAGGCGATCAAGAAGTACATAGCCGCGCACTACAAGCTGGACGCGGAGAAGCTGGCGCCGTTTATCAAGAAGTACCTCAAGTCGGCCGTCGTGGCGGGCGAGCTGGTGCAGACGAAGGGGAAGGGCGCGTCCGGCTCGTTCAAGCTTGCCGGCGCCGGCGGCGGGGGGGCGGCCGAGGGCGGCAAGGCTCGTGCTGGCGGTGCCAAGAAGAAGCGCGCCGCTCCGGCCAGCAAGGAGAAGAAGGGCGCCCGTGCGGCCGGCGCAAAGAAGGCTGGTGGCGTGAAGGCGGCGACCGGTCGGAAGGCGGGCGCCGCCAAGAAGGCGTCTGCGGCGTCGGCCGCTCCCGCGGGTGCGAAGAAGGCGGCTGCGGCCAAGCCGGCCAAGGCCAAGTCGCCGTCGAAGGCGAAGAAGGCCGCCAAGGTTCCGACGAAGAAGCCGAAGGCGCCGCGCCCGAAGAAGGCGACGACGCCGTCTAAGGCGAAGGCTTCGCCCAAGAAGAAGAAGTAGAGTAGAGGAGAAAGAGATGGGAAAGGAAGGGTTTGGCGCTTGACTCCGTCGTCCCCACCCCCCGTCGTCGTCTAGTGGCGCGCAAGAGACGCGCGGCCCAAAACGGCCCTTCTCAGGGCCATCAAAGCACGTCGGGGAAGGTTTTGATTGTCGTGTTGCGTTTGGTGTGGGTGTCTGTCTGTATGCCCGTGGGGATGCTGTTTGCGTGCCGTGGTGGTTGGATTGCGGGGGTCGGTGGCGGGTGTGGGCGGCGGTAGCGGTAAGCGGTGTTGTTGTTGTCGTGGTTGATTGTCGCCGTGTTTGTGGCGGCGGCCGACGGTTGGTTTTCTGTCACGTTGTTTTGTTTGAATACGTTGGTTGGCTTGCCTGCGTTCGTTCTTCTCGGATGTCTGTCTTGTCGAGTCGAGTCGTGTCTGGTCTTTGTTTTGTTTTGTTCCTTTGTGTGTGTTATGTTTTGCAACGGGGGGCACGTTGAGATGTGGAAGGAGTCGGCGGGGATTTCGGTGGCGTGTAGAGCGAGCGAGCGCGCCTGCCTGGCCGTTGGCCGTCGGAGTGGAGTGCGGGTTTTTTTGTTTTCGAAACGAAAGCGGCGGCCGGCCAGCCACCCGTGCGGTGTGACGTCGGCCGTTGGGTATTGTGCGCTTTGAGCGCCGGGGAGGGATGATGTGTGATTGTTGCGCGCTGCTAGCAGGCAGGCAGAGTGAGCGGGTGTGGCGGACGGACGGGAAGTGGTGGTTTTTGTTTTTGGGTTGCGGGGCGAGAGGCAGGCGACCGACAAAGTTTGCTCGCGACGGAGAGATGTTAGTGGCCCTGAAAAGGGCCGTTTTTGTTTGTGCGGTGCGGTGCCGCGGCGCGGTTTAGGCGCGCTCGCCGCGGATGCGGCGCGCGAGCTGGATGTCCTTGGGCATGATGGTGACGCGCTTGGCGTGGATTGCGCACAGGTTGGTGTCTTCGAAGAGGCCGACGAGGTAGGCCTCGCTGGCCTCCTGCAGGGCCATGACTGCGGAGCTCTGGAAGCGCAGGTCGGTCTTGAAGTCCTGGGCGATCTCGCGCACTAGGCGCTGGAATGGCAGCTTGCGGATGAGCAGCTCTGTGCTCTTCTGGTAGCGCCTGATTTCTCGCAGGGCGACGGTGCCCGGCCTGTAGCGGTGGGGCTTCTTGACGCCTCCGGTGGCGGGCGCGCTCTTCCTCGCCGCCTTGGTGGCGAGCTGTTTGCGCGGCGCCTTTCCGCCGGTGGACTTGCGGGCCGTTTGCTTTGTGCGGGCCATGGCGGTAGCGGTAGCGGTAGCGGTAGCGGAGCGGCGTGCGTGGAGGTTAGGTGCGGCGCGGCGTCCGGTGCTGCCTTGACAACGGGCCCGCGCGCCTCCGTGCTGCGCTTATATGCCCTCGGTTGCGCGTGGTGGGGGGAGGGCGGGCCAGAGTCTATATAGGGGGGCGGCGGGCGCGCTGGGCGCAGACCGTAGCCGACTCGCCAGCCGCTGCAGCTGCTGTTTGTGCACGTTTTGCTTTGCCCGAGGAAGGAAGGATGACAGGCCGCGGCAAGGGAGGAAAGGGGCTCGGCAAGGGTGGCGCCAAGCGGCACCGCAAGGTGTTGCGCGACAACATCCAGGGCATCACGAAGCCCGCCATCCGCCGCCTGGCTCGCAGGGGCGGCGTGAAGCGCATCTCTGGTCTGATCTACGAGGAGACCCGCGGGGTGCTGAAGGTGTTCCTGGAGAACGTGATCCGCGACGCGGTGACGTACACTGAGCACGCCAAGCGCAAGACTGTGACGGCCATGGACGTGGTGTACGCCCTGAAGAGGCAGGGGCGCACCCTGTACGGTTTCGGCGGTTAGGCTGCGTCGCAGCGGGCGCTGGCCTTCCCGCGGCCGTGCTTGTGGGTGGGAGAGACTAGAAAACGGCCCTTTTCAGGGCCACCACACTGTTCGGAAGTTGAAAAGTGCGAAAGAGTCTGTGTTGTTGCTGCGTGTGTGCGCTGTGTTGTTTGTTTGTTTGTTTCTTTCTTTCTTTCCGTTTGAGCGACGTGATGTGACTGGGAGGGGAGAAGGAAAGGAAACGTGTCATGTGGCTGGCTGTGTGTGGAGCTGCTTCGTTTGTGTGTCTTTGTATCGATCGCGACGGAGATGGCGGGCTGTGTGTTGTTGTGCGAGAGGCGGTGATTATTTGCTTGCGTGGTTTGGCTCTGTGTGTTTGTTTGCGGCGGCGTTGGGGTTTCCGAGGCAAGGCGTGTGGGCATAGGCGGCCGGATCAGCTGTTTCGTTCGTGTCGACGGCCGTTGCGCGCGGGAGTGGAGGGCGGTGTGTCGACACGCCTCCCTTTAACAACAATGGTCATTATTGCTGCCGTTGTCGGTTTGGAAGGCGACTGCGACCGTGCAAAATGTGTGTGTGTGTGTGTGTGTGTGTGTGTGTGTGTTGGGCCACACGGGCTGTGTGGACGACAAGATGGCGGACGTGCGCCGGCGGCGGCTGTGCTGTGACAGTGCAAAGTTAAAACAAAACAAGGTGCGGCGAGGACGACTGAAATTTTGCTTTGGACGTAGGTTTGTGTGGTGGCCCTGAAAAGGGCCGATTGTTGTGGGCCGAGCCGGCAAAGCGCGTTGCGTGCAGGGGAGCACGCGGCGCTGCGATTGCCTGGCCTCCTTTAGGCCTTCTTCTCGGTCTTCTTTGGCAGCAGGACGGCCTGGATGTTGGGCAGGACACCACCCTGTGCGATGGTGACGCCCGACAGGAGCTTGTTGAGCTCCTCGTCGTTGCGGATGGCAAGCTGCAGGTGGCGCGGGATGATGCGCGTCTTCTTGTTGTCGCGGGCCGCGTTTCCGGCCAGCTCGAGCACCTCAGCCGCGAGGTACTCCATGACGGCGGCGAGGTAGACGGGCGCCCCGGCGCCGACGCGCTCTGCGTAGTTTCCCTTGCGCAGGAGGCGGTGGATTCTGCCGACCGGGAACTGGAGCCCAGCCCTGCTTGAGCGGGACTTTGACTTGCCCTTGACTTTGCCTCCCTTTCCGCGTCCGGACATGGCGATGGGCTAGCGACGGTGCACACGAAACGGAAACGAAAACGACCGGTGCGAGCGGCAGCGAGTCGAGCAGCGGAGTGCGTGCCGGCGCAGCCGACTACTGCATTTGTGCTATCCTCTCTTTCGAGGAGAGCATGTGTGGTGGAGGGTGTTGTCCTCTGGGACATTTCCTCCTCTATGCTTTGTGTGTGGTTTGTCTTTGCTGTCATGTATGTCATGTTATGGTGCAGTGTGTTTGGTGTTGCTGTGCTGCCTTTTAGGCTGTGTTAGTTAGCATGCTTTTTGGTCGTCTGTGTCTGTCCAGTGTTGTGTCGTACTGTCCCAAGTATTTTATTAGTCTGTTGTCAGATCTGGCCGTGTTTTCGTAAAAACTTTCGGCCAGTTCTATGAAGCGCTCGTGGAGCGTTTGTATTCCAGCCGCTTCATGTAGGTCAGCAGTGGGGAAGCGGAAGGGAAGGTGTAGTGCCCTTTTGAGCGCGCGGTTTTGTACTGACTGGAGTTTGCGGAGGTGCCAGTGCGCCGCGTATCCCCAGACAGGGCAAGCGTACTCCATTAGTGGTCGTATCAGTGAGCAGTAGGTTCTGACTCCTATGTCAGCCGCTAGGGTGCTTTGGGTGTTTAGGATAGGATACAACATTTGCATCCTACCACTAGCTTTGCGGCGCAAGTCCTCGATGTGAGCCCTCCAGGTGAGCCTGGTGTCGAGGGTGACTCCAAGGTACCTGGCGGTTCGTCGCCATGGGAGTTCTTGGCCGTTCAGCTTAAGCAGTAGCGGCTGACGGGCGGGAGCCCGCTTGCCCAGTTTCCGGGTGATCATAATGGCTTGGGTTTTTGTTTCATTGAGAGTGATGCGCCACTTTTTAGCCCAGCGGCCGGTCTCGTCCAGCGCTGTTTGCAATCTTCGCGTGACCCTGTCTCTGTTCGGGTTACGCGTGAAGAACGCTGTGTCGTCGGCGTACTGGGCAGTGTGCACCAGCGGTACGGTCGGGAGGTCGGCAGTGTACAGGTTGTACAGTACCGGGCCCAGTACCGACCCCTGGGGCACGCCTGCCCTGATGCGCCGTTTTGTTGAAAGCGACGACTCGATCCTAACGGAGAAAGTCCTTTGGGAGAGATAGCTCGCGAGTAGCTTCACTATCGGACCTGGGAAGCCTTGGGAGAATAGCTTGTAGAGAAGCCCGGTGTGCCAGACAGAGTCAAAGGCAGCGGCTACGTCAAGTAGCACTACCCCGCAGTAACTTTTGCGATTGAAGCTTTCAGTAGCTGCTTCAACGACCCTCATTAGTTGCTGGGGCGCAGAGTGTTCCTGCCTGAAACCGAACTGAAAGTCAGGCAGGATTTGTTGTATTCTGACGTGGTCGAGAATGGGAATAAGTAGCAGGCGTTCGTAGATTTTGCTAAGGGTTGGCAAAAGGCTGATAGGTCGGTGGTTCTGCGGGATAACCGGGTCTTTACCGGGTTTCGTGATCGCGACGACTTCTGCGTGTTTCCAGCACCTTGGAAACTTGCGGGAACGCGTGATCTCATTAAAGATATTTGCGATGTGGGCTACGGCAGGGGGTGGGAGGTGTTTCACTACTACGTTGTTGAGCTGGTCGTGGCCAGGGGCTCTTTTGTTGGGTAGGGACCTGATTACTCTGTTCACGTCGTCGGGTGTGAAGAGCGGTGTGTTTTCTTCGTCGTCATCGGCGTCGTCCGCCGCGAGGAATGTGGCGAGCTGACGTCGAACAACGGCTTCATGGTCCCTGTCCTGCGCCTCTGCGGGGCGGAACTGTTTTTCAAAGGCATCTGCCAGGGCATTTGCCTTATCTGCGGTGCTAAAGACAAGTCCGCGCTCGCCGTGCAGAGGTGGCAGTCTGGCGCGTCTTTTGGTGATCTGTTTGGTCGCCTGCCAGAGGCTGTTGTCGTCCACGCGGAGAGCTGAGAGCCGCGCCGACCATTGCTGGTTGCGGTGCTCAGTGAGTGCGACCTTGAGCTCTCTTTGTAGGCGGTTCAGTAGCCTCCTAGTTACGGGGTTCTTTGTGAGCTTCCACTCTTTGGCGATCCTATTTTTGTTTCTAATTTGGGCAAGCAGGTGCGGCGGGAGTTGCTTAACTGGGGGAGGGCCGTCCGGTGGCCGTGGTGTGGCCTCCTTTGCTGCTTGCAGGATCGTGCTGGTGAGATCTTTAAGCGCCTGTTCTGCAGAATCTGCAGTTGGAGGCGGGGCCTGGGCAATTGCTGAAGTTACGTCAACTTTGAATTGCTCCCAGTTAGTGCGCTTGTATGAGATGTGTTGTTGCTGGAGAGGTACCCAGTCTCCTATGTCGACCTCGAGAATCACGGGATTGTGATCGGAAGACATTCGGTTAACCGATTGCGCGGTCACAAATCCCGCTATTCTTTTGGTGAGCGCTATGTCGAGGACGTCCGCCCTTCCCCCGTTTCTGGGGAAGTGGGTGGGCTCCTCTGGACCCCATATGTGAAAGTGGTGGGTGCGCGCGAGTCGTTGCAGTTGACGACCAGCTCTGTTTGAGTTTCGCGAGTGCCAGTCTGCGTGCTTGGCGTTCAGGTCGCCGCCAATGAAGAGTTTTCCTCTGATTTGTCCTAGGGCTGCTATGTCGTCCTCTTCCAGAGTGTAGGAGGGAGGGCGATATGCTGCAACGACAGTGAGGGGCCCTGTGACAGTGGCAATCTCTATTGCCGCTGTTTCTATTTGCCTAGTTGCTGGTGGGTGGACCTGATGATGGGGGATTCCTCGTTTGACGTATGTTGCTACCCCGCCTCCAGCGGTGGGCCGGTCGGTCCTATAGCAGTTGTAGTTGGGTACCGACACCCTTACACCCGGTTTTAGGTGTGTCTCGGCCACCATACATACGTCTATGTTTTCATCGCGTAGGAACTCGCGGAACTCGTTGTTTTGTCCGACGATACCGTTTGCGTTGAAGACGCACATTCTGAGTCCTTGGATGTGGGGGCGTCTATCCATCACTTGGGGGAGGATTTCTCTGCTGTAGTCGCATTGTTATGCGACCCTTGGAGCACCAAATTGATGGCGGTTAGAATTTGGGCGTTCTGTTGCCTGATTTCGTGGAGCAGTTGCGTTAGGAGGCCTAACGTTTGCTCCACAACTCCTGACGGCCGTAGGGCATTTGCACTCTCTTCAGAAGTGCTGGGCTGAGGGCCTTGTGACGAGCACTCAGCTGCCGCTACTGGCTGCAGACTGGACTTACGAGTTTGAGGGGAGGAGGCTTCCCTGGACGTTTCTCCGTTAGCGGGGATCGGCTGCTGGGCTAAGTGTATTGTGGGAGTCGTTTGTTGACTCCTGTCAGTACCTGCCACTGTCGCGTAGCTTGCGCTACCTCGCGGTCTCGAACGGGTAGTTGTTGGTCGCGTATGTGGATTGGCCGGCGCTCTCGAGTGCGTAGGTGGATTGGCCGGCGCTCTCGAGTTCGTAGGACCGCCGCCACGGTTGGTTTTCTGTGAGGCGGGGGGCTTGGTGCCTTGTGCGCGTAGGCGGTACTCTTTTTGTACACGGCAGCCTTGGTAGAAGGCGCCGTGTCCAGATTCGCCGCATAGGGCGCACTTGCTTTTCGGATCGCCTCTCTCTAAGGAGCACTCGGATGTGGGGTGCCCTTCTGCGCATTTCATGCACCGAGTTGGCATGTCGCAGTGCTTGGCAACGTGCCCTAATCCTTGGCAGTTGTAGCACTGCACGTTGCCACTTTTCCTGCGTAGTGGTTCGACTGTGACAGGCACTGACAGGACGTGTGTAATGTGTTTCTGCCTGTTTTGAGGGGTGTCAGGTAAATTGGTTTGATACAGTGGCCATTTGTTACCACTGTATACTTCCCTCATGTGGGTGACGCTATTAACTTCGAAGCCCTGCCTCTGCAGGTCCTTCTTAATAGCGTCAGTGCCAACTTTGCGGGGTAAGTCCCTTATTACCAGCTTCATCAGTCGCTGCTTGGCTGTGGGGAAGGTGTAGTGGGGGACTTTATGTTCAGAGAGCAGGGCCTTCACAGCAGTGTAATCGTCCAGCTCTCTGAACATGAGTTTGATTTTGTCCCCTCCGGCGGACTTAGCAGTAAACTGCTTCTCGCCTAAGCAGTTACTGACGAGGGAGTGAAGCTCCTCGTAGTTGTTGCTAAATTCGGCGATTATGGGGGGGAGTCTGTGTCTTTGTGTGTGTGTGGGTTGTGGCGCATCACCACTCGCGGTCGCGGGTACCGCTTCGTCCTCGTCAGACAGCGGCAGGAACTGATTGCTTGTGGAAGCAATGCCTCTCGCCTGCTGAGTGACGGGTAAGCGGGCGGTTTTCCGCGCTTTCTGAAAACCATCGCCATCGGTGCCTGATGTTTGGGGCTCGGTAGTGTCTGCGGAGGTGGTCGCGCGGGATTCGTCGATGACGAGGGGGCAGTCTGACTCGTCTCCGCTCCCTGAGGGGGAGGGAGTACGTGCCTTGGTGGTGGGCGGTGGAATTGATGACGCTTTTTTGGTTTGTTTGCGCCTGACAGTGGTTTTGTGCTTTCTGGCACTTTTTACCACGTCTTTGATGCGCTTGGGTGGGGCAGATGGGTATTGGGACGTGGTTTGATCAGGAGGAGAGGGTTTAGGAGCGGGAGCGGTCTTTTTGGGTAGGGCTATGGGGTTTGGTTTAGGGAGGATACTGACCGGTAGGTGTTTCCTTTGCGCAGGGGTGAGGTGCTGCGCCAGCGCTTGTGCCTGCCCTGTGCTGATCATCAGGGTGGCCATAGACATCCTACCGCTGGTGGGTGGAAGAGAAGAACTTCTTTTTGTTGTATATTCCCCGTTTGCATGTCGCACGCAAGTAAGGGAAGCAAAGTCGATGGCTGCCGTGGGACTACCAGTCGCCGCCTTTGTTGCCGTCACCGTTAGGTTTCCGGCGGCAGAACCTGGTCCTATCTCACTAACAGGCGCGGGACACTGGCCAGAGGCCAGGCCCTGACCTGTGAATGCCCTAACGCTCGGGGGAGCAGAGCTATCCTCTGCGGCAGCTGAAGCGCTCGAGCCAACCGGAAAAGCGACCGGCGGAAACGAAGAGACGGCGTCGTTGCCACCAGCAGCAGGCTGCTGGGGCCCCAAGGCGCCACTGCAACTTGGCATCGCAATCGAAGAATCGCTCGACATCGGCAATCTGCTGTGAGTGCTCGTTTACGCCTTAATAAAGGCGCATCCGAAAGACACCCCTGGTTTGTCACCCGTACAAGCGGGGGCCTATGGCTTCGCGTAACAGACTGACGGAGACTTGCTCAACGCCCGACTGCCGCTCGGCGAATGCCGGCGCAGCCGGGGTGGGGGTGCTTTATGGGCTCGGGTGCGGCGGCCGGTTGCGCGCGCGCCCCATTGGTCGGCGGCCGCAACAGGGCGAGCTGGTAAAGGTGCGGCGGCGGCTGGCGGACATTGGCACGGAAATTGTCGAAATATAGGGAAGTACTAGTAAACCATTTCATATCGTGGCTACCCCTCCATGGAGCGCCCGCACGACTTTGAACATCAGGAGGCCAAAATGGACCCACCTGCAAACCTGTCAATATCATTTTCTGCCCCACATCCCCCACTAATCTCACCAATTCATACACCCTCACTGAGCAGCAGCTCTGACTCAGATAAGCTCATAGTAGACACCGACTCTTCTGGCTCTGACAGCAACTCTAATTCCACAATAGCTGGAATTGAACCAAATTCTCCCCTCCATCTCCGAAACGGAAAGAGAGTGACACTTATGAGGCAAGAGCAACAACTGCCTACAACCAAAAACATCGCGGAGCCAGCCCAAAAAGGCAACCACAAAACCATCCCGCAAGAAACGAGCAGGCGCGATGCAGCGAATCAGGAACCAACTACATCACAACAAGGAGAGTTGGACACTGCCCAGCCTGCACCGCAAGACAAAGACACACAAGTCACCCAAATACCAAAGGCATCACAAGCCAGGGGAAGAAAAATACCCCCCATTACAGTTTTCGAGACAAAGGGGTATACAACTTTTATCGACCAGATACAAGGCAAGCTAAAAGGGGCCCTCAGCACAACATACAAGGGAGACAGTATTGTCTACCAGGCGACAAACTCAGAAGACTTCTATTTCCTAAAGCAGGAATTCCGTAAAAGACAAATAGAATTCTATACATATAATGATGACCCAAAACACACACTAAAAGTGGTCATAAAGAGATTAACCCCACATTGGACCCCTGACGAGGTGAAGCAGGCCCTACTAGAAAGCGGCTTTCAGGTGCAGGGCGTGTACCAGGTGGCGCAGCCACAAACAGAAATAGACGCAGAAGGTAGAGTCATCTCTGCCCCACGCAGGAAGACCAGGAACTTCCAAGTAAATTTACTAAATACAGCAGAATCCAGAAAGATTTTCAAGCTGCAAAGACTGCTGCACATGACGATCGCAGTAGAGCTTTATAAAAAACCAGCAGGTCCAACCCAATGCTACATCTGCCAACGCTTCAGGCACGGAGCTCAGCAATGCAACATGGCCCCAAGGTGTGTGAAGTGTGCTGGACCACACCTGTCGAGCACCTGCACAAAATCGAGGGACACGCCAGCCACTTGCGCAAACTGTGGAGGGGCTCACCCTGCATCCTATGGGGGATGCCCAGTACGTATCAAGCTTGTCGAGGCCTGGGAAGCGAGACACACGACCACAGCCAGAAATGCCCCACCCCCACCGCCCCCACCATCAATCTTGGAGGAAGCGCACTTCCCCACGCCACCAACACCCGCAAACGCGGGAAGAAACCCTAATAACCAAACCACTTCACCACCTCCTCCGCAAGATTGCACAACAGGACCACCTAAAGAACACAGAAACGATAACCGCACCTTAGCCCAGGTGGTAAAAACAAACCCCCAACCGGCAAAGGTGACAAAACCAGAAGCCCAACCACGACCCCAACGTCTACCAGCAGCGCAAAGACGCCCAGCCACCCCACCAAACCAACCAGTTACCACCCAGGTCTCACGGCCCTCCTCCAAAAGGACAAAAACCCCCCCTCTGCCCACAAACCCTGCCAACAATCCAGACTCACCAACTCTCCCCACACCCATGCTATCACCAGCAGCAACATCCACAGAAGTACCTCCCCTGCCACTACTGGCACCAACCACCACAACAACTCCACCACCACAAACAGCATCCCAGCAGCTCCTGCAAGCCCCCATCTCTTCCACAACACCCCACACAGAATCAGATATCAGAACTGTCGAGATCACAGCATCTCCAATACAGCACCAATCACCACATATCCAACAAAACCGAAATACCCAGGAGCATAGTCCAAACCAAAACCAGCCCTGGGACTTCGTCAAGAAGGTTATAAACCTTATCCAGAAATTATTAACCACCGACTTCTTCACGAAAGTGAAAAAAGCAATAAGCCAAATCCTAGCAGCTCCAGACACCTTCACGAAGGTATCAATGTTTCTCACCACCATTCTCCCACTGTTTTCCGATGGCGAATAGAAAACGACACATCACCATCGCCATCTGGAATGCAGACGGAGTATTCCACGACCGACACGAACTGGAAATGTTTCTAGAAGATTACGGCATCGACGTAGCACTAGTAAATGAAACCCATCTAACCCCTGATGAACAATTTCGAGTCAAAAATTACAATCTAATCCGGACTGACCGTCCTAACAGACCAGGTGGCGGAACTGGAGTCCTCATAAAACACCGGATATGCCACCGACAAGTCACCATCCCACCTCTAATCAACACAGAGGCAACTGCAATAGAACTCATGTTAAACCAGCACCCAACTGTCCTGGTGGCAACCTACCACCCTCCAAACGAACGCTTCCATCACAGTGACCTCGACAGCTTGCTAAATGTGAACAACAGGACCATAGTAGGGGGGGACCTGAATGCCAAGCACAGGGCATGGGGTTGCCGCACTGGAAATACAAGTGGGAACCAGCTACTGAGATACCTGGATACCCACCCAGCAGTTCAAGTGGTAGCCCCAGATGAACCCACCCACTTCCCGTACAACTCACGCCATCTGCCAGACAAGCTGGATATATTCTTACTAAAAAATATTGACCTGGGCACAAGCACAGAAGTCATAAACACGCTGAACTCTGACCATAACCCAGTCATCTTAAGATTCGAAAATGACCACATCATACCAACAGAAAGCATCCACACTACGTACCACACAAACTGGGTACGATATAAAGAACTAGTGGAACATCACATACCAGACCCAGCACCGGAATATGCATCGATAGAAGACATAGACAAAGCCGCAGCAGACTTTACTAACATCATCAAAAGCTGTGCCCAAGTAACAACTATCAAACTCACACAAAATAGGGGCAGGACCAACTTACCACCAGACCTAGCCCAATTGATAACAGACAAAAACCGGACCAGGAAGCGATGGCAAACATACCGTTACCCTCAAGATAGGAGGATAATGGACCAAATGGCCCGTGAAATCAAAACCAGACTGCATATGCTCCGGTGCAGCAGGTACCAACATAGCTTGCAGGCAGCCGAATCAAACCCTGAACAATTCTGGCGAATCATAAAGGCTAGGCGGCAACCCCAGACAGCCACAAGACCACTGCATGGGCAACAGGGGCTGGTTTACACCCCTGCAGATAAGGCGGCCGCCATGTCAGACACCTACGAACTCCAGTTCCAAGAAAACATAGTAGAGAACGACGAGGGAGAAGCAGAGAGGCTAGAGAGGAGAATCGAGAGGCACCTCGCACGAAAACTCAATGAGAGGATTAACACCACCTTCGCAGACACAAATGAACGCGAAATAACTGCTTACATCAGGCGGATCGGCAATGCAAAGGCCCCTGGTCCTGACCTTATAAAACCCCCACTTCTTAAACACCTTCCACAACCTGCCATTTCCCATCTATCAAATATCCTCAACCACTGTCTCAAACTACAATATTTCCCTTCAGCCTGGAAGGTTGCCAAGATCATCTCAATCCCCAAACCCAATAAAGACCATCTATTCCCACAAAACTATCGTCCTATCTCGCTATTAAATCACTTATCAAAACTTCTCGAAATCCTCATCCTAAACGCCCTACTTAAATTCCTAAACGATAACACTATCCTTACCCCGGAACAATTCGGTTTTCGTGCTGGCCATAGCACCACCCAGCAAGCCATCCGCCTGGTGGAGCACATCTGTGCCGAGAAACAACATGGAGACAGCACAGCAGCCATATTCCTCGACATAGAGAAGGCGTTTGACCGTGTCTGGCATGACGGCCTACTCTACAAGCTGTCGAAGCTAAATTGCCCCAATCACCTGTTAAAAATGATTCACTCATTCCTGACAGACAGGAGGTTTTTCGCTTCAGTTGATGGAGCGAAAAGTCCAATAACTAATATAGAAGCAGGTGTCCCACAGGGATCTGTGCTTGGCCCCCTCCTCTATCTTGTGTTCACAAATGATATCCCAAAAGAGCCGGGTGGGAACATAGCGCTCTACGCTGATGACACAGCGCTATACCACAGCGGGCGTAACATAAATCGTATAACGTGTAGTCTCCAGCGGCACCTCAACAAGGTCGACCACTGGTGTAACTTGTGGAAAGTAAAAGTAAATCCGGACAAGTGCCAAGCCATAATTTTCACACACAAAATAACGAGACCCATCAGAAATCTCAACCATAATGGACAACAACTCCCATGGAGAAAAGTTATAAAATACCTGGGACTGAACATAGACAAAAATCTCACGTTCAAACAGCATATAACAGAGGCCAAAAACAAAGGTTCCGCCCGGCTCTACCAACTGTATCCCCTTCTTAAGGGCAGGGGCTTATCAACAGAGGCGAAGCTCCGAATATGGAAAACAATAATTTTGCCAGTTATTCTCTATGGATCGGAGGTGTGGAGCATGGCGGCAAACACACACCTGGCCTCACTAGAAGTGATACAAAATAAGACGTTTAGAATAATCACAGATGCCCCCTGGTTCTCCAGTAACGAGGAAATTAGAGGTATGCTAGGCCAACCAGCATTTAACCATCTCATAAAAATCAAGTCAACGAAATTCTATGAAACATCTCATTCTTCACCTTTCCCCCTCATTAGATCCCTGGGACCAGATATTCTCCCTACACACAGAACTCCCATCACTACCATTCACCGTCAGTTCAGATGACGAGCTACACTGACTTTCATCCACTCATATCATAACCATCATTAATCAAACACAGTTCATATACCCGGGGAAGACCCCCAATCAAATACAGACAAAAAGCCAATCTTAACCTAAAGGTACCATCTCGAAAGTCAGGGCATCAATAGGATGCCGGTACTTCAATTAACAAAGGGGGAAAATACCCCAAACATATCAGGTCGGCGGGTGCCACTGTGTGGGGAGACGCTGACTAGAGCGGAGCGCTTGCTACTGGTGTTGCTGCTGCCGTACGTTGGTTCGAGATGCCGCCCAAGACTAGCGGGAAGGCCGCCAAGAAGGCTGGCAAGGCGCAGAAGAACATTTCGAAGGGCGACAAGAAGAAGAAGCGCAAGAGGAAGGAGAGCTATGCCATCTACATCTACAAGGTGCTGAAGCAGGTGCACCCTGACACGGGCATCTCGTCGAAGGCGATGAGCATCATGAACAGCTTCGTGAACGACATTTTCGAGCGCATTGCGGCCGAGGCTTCTCGCCTGGCGCACTACAACAAGCGCTCGACCATCACGTCCCGCGAGATCCAGACCGCTGTGCGGCTGTTGCTGCCTGGCGAGCTGGCCAAGCACGCCGTGAGCGAGGGCACGAAGGCGGTGACCAAGTACACGAGCTCCAAGTAAGGAGGTGGCTCTGGAATGGAAGGAAGGAAGGATGGAGAAGGCTCCTCCGTTGCGAGAGCGGCAAAACGGCCCTTTTCAGGGCCACCAACTTGCCTTTTGCGGGAAGGGCGGAATTGTTGTTGTTGTTGTTTGTGTGGACGGCTGTGATGTATGTGTGCATTTTGATTGTGGGTGGGGGGGCGCGTCAAAGCGTGTTGCGCGGGGTACGGCCACGAGGTTGGTCGCCGTGGCGTGGAATGGTGGCACGCCTCGTTGGCGTGGTTTTTGACCCGTTGGTGTTGTTGGTGTGTGTGTGTGTGTGTGTGTGTGTGTGTGTGTGTGTGTGTGTGTGTGTGTGTTACCCGTCTGCGAGGGGGGACTGTGCGATCGGCGACTTTTGTGTCACCGTAACGACGGCCGTTTGCGGGTTTGTTTTTTTGCACATCATACATGGCGAGGGTGAAATGTGAAATGTTTTTGTTTGGTTTTGTTTGCCGCCCACTATTCCCTTTGCTGTACGCCGAGTTTGACAATGGTGCGACGTAACTGCAGCGTGGAGGTGTGTGAGTGACGTTGAAATGAACGTGCCATTAAGACGCATTGTTGTTGTATTGTACTGTACGTGTACGGCGACACGCACGATGATGTACCATTCGACTCTGATGTTTGATAGCCGTGTCTGACTGATTGCGTACGACGCACGCACACCGATGTCGTCATTCAAGATGCACGCGTGTCCAGTGCAGTACAGTAAGCGCGACGCTAGACGACGACGGCGGCGGCGGCGGCGGCGGCGGCGGCGGTCGTTTGTTTGGCGAATGTCTGTACACGTGTTTGTCTGTGTCCATCCGGTATGTATTTGTTTGTTTGAAAGTGTTTTGTGTGTCGGTGACGTGGTCCGATCCGTCGCCCCCTGAGTAACTGTCGATCGGCGCGATAGACCGGCGTCACGCAACTGAACCGAAGTCTTGGGCACACCCGTCATACTGTTGTACACCGTCGCGCTGAGAACGGTAACGAAAGGTTGACTTTGATCGGTCGAATGTCTGGGCAGAACGTGAGGAAGGAGGCAAGAGTGCAAGGAGGGGGGGCAAAAGAGAGAGGAAGGGAAAAAGGGGAGAAACGCATTCGTAGAGCAACGGAACGTTCCCGTGTCGGAGGCGTATTGGAGCCGCACTGAAATGCGTTTAACGGCGGCGCGGCTGCAAGTGTCTGCCGTGGTGAACGTTACCTTTGACGGCTGCATTGGGCTTTGCCTTTGCTTTTGCTTTTGCTTTCGCTTTCGCTTTCGCGTTCGCGTTCGCTTTCGCTTTCCCGGATGTACGTAACGTTTGTTGATATGGTTCTGAGGAAGAGTGTATGACAGTGCCGTGCCGTCCATGTTCGTGTGCCCTCCCATTGTGTGTATGCTATTGTCTGTGTACTTGAATGATGTATGTAGGTGTTAGTGGACATGTTTTACCAGTGGGGGGAAATGGATCGTCGATAGTTGCCGTCACTCTGTCACGGTCGAGATGACGCACCCTCCGTACAGAAAGGTGTCGAGAAAGTGAGTGAGTGAGTGAGTGTGTGTGTGTGTGTGTGTGTGTGTGTGTGTGTGTGTGTGTGTGTGTGTGCGTGCGTCCGTGAATTGGCAGTGTTTGGAGGTGGGCGTGCCCTGCATGTGGGAGGGGCATGCGTAACGCTGCTGGCATGGCATTTCGGGAGATGGGAGGGGGCAAACGAGGAAACGAGGAGCGGCGGCCAAAGACGGGACGGGGAGGGGCGCGGTGTGGGTGGCTTGCGCCTGTGCTCGGCGTTGTGGTTTGTGCAAAAGAGGAGGAGAAAAACAATGTGAGTTGCCAGGGAGGGGAGCGGTGTTGTGTTGTGGTTGTCGTGGTGTAGCCGCAGACGCGGCTGTCAGTGAACGTGGCGAGACGGACGGATGCGCGGAGGGGCGGGGGCGGCGCATTTCGCCGGTGCCGTGCCGTGCCGTGCCGTGCCGTGCCGTGCCGTGCCGTGCCGTGCCGTGCCGTGCCGTGCCTGAAAGCCGCGTGGTCGCTGTGTTGTTGGTGGCGTGGGGGCGAGGAGAGTACCGTACGGGTGTGCTCGTGCGCCGGAAATGGCACACTGCGCCCGCCCGTCTTGGAGGCTGATGGCTGTGGTGTGGAAATGGGGCGCGGTGATGTTGAAGCAGTTGAAGAACAGAAAAGAAACCAAGAAAACGGAAGGCGTGATGCGGCGGTGGTGGTGAGAGCGGGAAAAACAAAACAAAAAAAAAACAACAAGAAAAAAGAAGGAAAAACAACAAGAAACAAAAAAGAAAACAAAAAGTCTATCAATATTAAAATGTAAATGGAAATGGAAATGGACCCAGGTATAACCTCCCTGCACAAATAGCAGAGAGTCCGATGATAATAAAAATGTGCCAGAATGTTAACTAACGTCCCTACAAAACAAACCCAACGATAATATTAATGAAAGAGTGAACCGTATGTAACATTGCAACAGACATAATGAAACCTGATAAATTGTATAAGGGCAGCAGCGTTGACCTTTGGCCCTGTATTCAGAATAGAAAGAGCCAAAGATCGTTACCCCAATGAAAAAGACACTGAAACACGTATGTAACATAGTAGCGATGGCGAGACATTGTAGCATCTGTGACCAGAGAGTTTGCGCTGGACTGCGCGAGTGTTGCGAGCGGTTCTCAGTCAGTCAGTCAGTCAGTCAGTAGTAGTCGTTGCGAGTCCGTAGCTCTGTGTAGTTGAGGGCTGTACTCTGTCAGTAGTCGTGCGGTTGTGTGATGTAGGCGGTCGGCAACACTGGTCAAGATGGTGAATAAGGTATACTGTTAATTAATATAATCATTAGATAATGAAAAAGTGTATTTATTGTAATTATTCTCCAACAAGTTGCCCAATAATAATTTTTATTTCAAAAGCATTTTTCAAACATTTAATTTTTTATTGAACTAAAGAGTTCGTTGCACTTCACACTTCATTCCACTTCTTTGAAGAAAAATGTCACTAAAATCACAAAAAAAGAGAATATTATTATTTGCAATGCAGTTCGTCCAAGCGCTGCGCAACAACCAGAGCAGAAATGTGACATCCATTTATTCGGAGGTAAGACTTTAATTCTGATTGTTTTGCACAGGGCCAAAGACCGATATTTCGGTTTAATTGAAGTTTCTTGTCACTGAACGGACGTTTTTAAATGTTGTGTGAAGACTTTATATTTGAGTCAGATTGCGAATTTCACATTTTTGTTGCCATTTTCAATACCTCTCATTGTGGGCGAGGTTACAATTAGCGCAATGTCCATTAGCATCCGTAAATAACATTGTCCATTATTTTAAATTTTGCTGGGAGGTTACAACACACACACACAAAAAAAAAAAAAAAAAAATTGCATTTATATCCGCTCCTCAATTGTAGATACCCCTTACACAGCTGTGTGCAATGAATGAGTGCTGGCTGGTAATTAATTGCACTCCTTGGAGGGAAATGCCATAGGAAGTAGTCTTTAAAAAGTGAATGTTTTTCGTTAAGAGACAAAAGTTACTTTAGAAAAAAAGTAATAGTGGGGCTTTTGTTGTTGAACGAAATAAGTACAATGAACATACGTTATCAGATTTGCGCAATGCAGCGTCACACCACCTTTTGATTATAACACACAATATACTATACATCGTCCCGAACCGTGACCAGAGTCGCGAGACGAGCAGAGCACGCCGCCGACGCCCGCTCAGTACAACCGTCCACCCGCTACTACTGTCGACCGACTACTACCTCTCCCGACTCGCGCTACAATATATATAACAACTGTTCCTGGCGACCCGGTGCGTGCCACTACTGTCGTCTGGCGCGGTCCAAGCGCCGACTAGCAGCGATAAAGAACTCTCTGGTCAGACAGAGATGCTGTCATGCCTCGCCATCGCTCTGGTAATGAATACATACGTGTTGCAGCGTGCGTACCACCGGAACACGCAGTGGCGGAGCCAAAGACTGTGTTGTCGAGGTCGAGTGCGAGCGGGAAGAGAGGCAGCGTCGGCACGGAGATGCAAGCGAGCGCGAGACGCACGGGGGCTGCGGCGTGGCGCGTTTGCGGTCGGCGCCTTTGGTGGCAACGGCCGGGACAAGCAGCGGTGTATGGTGTGGTGCGGGGCGGACAGGGGCGGCGGTGGACGGGGAGGAGGCGGCGCGACGACGGCATGGGGGCGAAAACGGGACGGGGGACGGCGGATGTTGAGAGGCGTCACGCGCGGACAGGACACAGACACAGAGACACACAGATTGGAAAGGGAGGGTGCGCGGTAGTAGTTGGGAATGTGCGTACCGTGCGGGATGGGAGTGGGCGAGGAACACGGTCGTGGCCCCTGTGTTGGGTGCGTGTGATGACGTCGGTGTGTTGTGGGAAGGGAAGGTGCTGTGGCGGCGGCGCGTAATGGGCGTAGGCCGAAAAGAGAAAGGAACGTGGGCAGTGTGTTGGCAAGCGTCGGTTCGACTGCGACGTTGATGGGCAGGGCAGGGCAGGGCAAGGTTAATGGTGGTAGGAGTAGGCGTGTGGGCGCAAACAATCTGCCGCTGCAGGCGGTGCCGTAACCGCCATGGCGGGAAGGAGAGAGGGCCAAAGAAAGAAAGAAAGAAAGAAGAAAACAACAAAAAAAAAAAAAAAAAAGGAGGGGGGGGGGGCGAAAGTGGAGAGGCGGTGGTGTGAGAAGGGCGGGGGCGGAAGGAAGGCAGGAAGGACAAGAGGCGAGGCGACGGCTTGCTTTGTGTATCGGTCGGTCTCTGGCTATGCTTCGTTTTCTGCAGCAGGGTCGGTGCGCGGCGTGGCTCGCGGCAGTGGGAACGCCTGGTGGCTGGACGGCCAGCAATGCGGTTGGATGGGCGGCCACAGCACCGCACCTGTGCCCGAGGAGGAGACGCTGGCGGCGGGCCCTGAGGTGAGGCCGGCTCGGCTGGGGCTGTGGATGTGTAGGTGTGCGCCGCTGCTGCAACAACGAGTAAAACGCGAGAAGAATGGTTGGCGGTAGAGAGGAAAAAAAAAAAAAAAAAAAAAAAAGGTCGTGTTGTGTTGATGCGCAGGCAGACGCGTACAGAGGGACGAGCCCGGTCTGCAGCAGGGTGTGGCCGTGCCGAGTGCAGAGCAGCGGCGGCTCGGTTCGGTTCGGCCCGGCCCGGCCCGGCGGGCCGCGCTGTTGTCGCGGACGTGAGCGCCCCCTGGCGGGTGGCCGGAGGCGGCGCGGCGTGTTGGACGTGTGGCTGGTGGCAGTGCACAATTTGCGAGTGGCTGGCGGTGTGGTGTGGCGGTTGGCGCGTCGGGCGGCGGAGAGGTATGTGTTGCGGGCGCCCTTTGCTGCGCTGCGTCGTTGCGTGTGCCGTACAGGGCGGGCGCTTGTCGACTGTGTGGGCGGTGTGGCGAATTGGCGTGAAACGGCTGCCGAGAGGTGTGTGGTAGCGAGCCGGTCGGTGGTGTCAGTGCGAAGGGGAATGTGCGTGCGTGTTTGGCGGTTTCGGTGTGCTTTTTGCGGCGTGAGAGTGGGAATTAGTGGGGCCGGCTGTTGTGTTGGTTCCTTGTGTCTTGTGTCGCGTAGCTTGATGGCAACGTGGAAGGACGCCGGTTTCGTTTTCGTTTCGAGCCTTGCGTGTGGTTGTCGACGTTGACTGGTTGGCGTGTGCCGATGCACGTGCATGTGTGGGTCGCGAGTGCGTTTTTGGCTGGCTGTGTGTGTGTGTTTTGGGGGGGAAGGGGGAGGCGGTGGTGAAAGTGCAGTCGTCGGGTGGGGCTGGGGCTGTGCGTCGTGGCGGAAAGGTGGTAGGTTGCGGGAAGCGAGCCCGTCGTTGACGGTGTCGCGTGAGTTGTGAATCGAGTGGGGCGCGGGGCGCGGGGCGCGTGGCGCGGGACAGGAGCAGCGTGCCGCTGCGTCGTGGTCGTCAGCAGAGGCTGTGCGTGTGCTTGTCCTTTTTGTGGGCGGTTCGTGCGAGGCGTTTTTGTTTTGTGTTGCCCTAGTTGTTAGTTTATTTTGTTTGTGTTTGTTATTTTGAGACGACGACTGGTTGGTGGCGTGCGCGCGAAGTGGCGGTGTGCGCTTCCCGTGTCGTTTGTGTTGTTTTGTTTTTTTGTTTTTGTGTGTTTTTTTTGTTTTTTTTTTGCACTGGGCCCCGGTGGGTGGGTGCGTGTGTGTCGATTGCCGGCTGGCGAAAGGTGCGCCATCGGCGGGGTGGGTCGCCGGCACAAGTAGAGGCGGCGGCGTTGTTGCTGTTGTTGTGTGGTGTTTGTTTTGTTCGGCTGTGTCGGCGAGCTGTGTTGCGGTGCGTGTGAATGGTGGTGCAAAAGTGCTGGCGTTGGGGCTGCGACTGCGACGGCGGCGAGCCGCGGGCGCGCCATTGATAGTGATGTTGTGAACAGCGGCTGTGTACGGTAGTGGTGTTGTTGTAGCACGACGTGCATCCGGGCCGGCGCGGAAAGCGCAGTTGCGGGCGGTTGCCCTTCGGTGCCAGCCATGTCGCGTGAGCGGCGGGTTGCTCTGGTGTCGACACGTGGTGCTCTGGGTTGTTGTGTGGTGCCCTTTGGCCGGTGGGGGTGGTTCGCGTGTGTCTCGTTCGCGCTCGGTGTCTGGTCGTGGTCGTGCTGCTCCCCCGTCTGTCGGCGGTTTCCGACGTCGTCTGTACGTTTTTGTTCGTTTGCGGCGTGCCTGCCGACGTCGTCCCGTCGCGACCTTTCAACCGAAAGTGTGGCGCCCGAAGGTGAACGAACGTAACCCTGACCTCGGCGCTTTACGCTGAGCCGAGCGAACCGAACCGAACCGAACCGAACCTGTGGTGTGGCGAGGTGAGCTCAGCCTGTGAGCCCCTAACGTCTACGTAAGGTAAGCTGTCCGGCTCACGCCTCACGTTTGAACGCTTTTTTAACCTACGTTTGACGCTTCTTAACCTAGCACTGACCCCTTAACCTAACGTGTAACCTAACCTAACCTAACCTAACCTAACCTAACCTCTGACGCCTGACGTGTTTGAATGCTTAACCTAAGTTTGACGCTTAACCTAACCCAAGTCCCCTTAACCTAACCCACGTCCACCTAACCTAACCTAACGTAGACGTGTAAACGTAATGTGTAACGCGTAACGTGTAAGGTCGGCTGTCGTGTGTGCTTGACGGCAGATTGGGTTGGTCTGTAGATTCGGATTGCGGTTTGCCTCGGTCGAGGGGTTGGGTCGGGTCGGAAGCGGCGAGGGGCGGCGGCGCCTGTTGCGCAGGCGGCGTCCGTTTGCGGCGGGCAATTGTTGAGAAACGGCTGTGAATGTTGGCGGGCGAGAGGAGGAGGACGGCGCGCGATGTGGCCCGACGGCTGCGGGCCGATCGGGAAACGGCGGGAGGGCGACGGAAGGCGATGGGGCGGCGGAGGCGCGTTTGCACGGCCGTCATCGCCGCACGCCTCGGCTTGTGTGGCTGTGGCGCCGGCCGCGCTGGCCGGGCTGCCGCGGCGACGGTGTGGGAGTTTTGCCGAAGGTTTGGCCATTGTGGCGGGTCGTCGGCTGGGGCTGTGGGGGCGGCATTTGGGCGGGGGCGGCGATTCTCGGCGGGCCGACCCAGGCTGTAGCGCGCGGTAGCTGCAGTTTGGCCGTGGTTTGCGGCGCTGCCGTGGCGACTGGTTGGCGACTGTGGTGTGGCTGTGTGTAGCCCCATCCTCGGTGGTTTGAAAGGCGCGGGCGGTTGTGGCGCAGGTTTGGGGCTGCTCCGCACAGGCTGTCGGACGTTGGGCGGTAGCAAGCGCGGGAGGCGCGGCGCGGCGGCGCGCAGAGTGGCGGCCGCTCTCTCGGCCGTCCGCGCCCGCCCGCGACACTGGCTGGGCCTTGTGATTCTCTGCTCTGCTGCTGTGCTGTGCTTGCGTGCCTGCCGTCCCGCTCGCTCTCGCTGTGTGTTACGCGCGTCGTCGAAATGGCAGATCAGGCGGCTACGAACGAGACTGCTGCGGCACCCGCCGCCACCGGCACGACGAAGAAGGCCAAGTCTGCGTCGTCTGCGAAGAAGCCGCGCGCCAAGCCTGCGCACCCGCGCACCTCTGAGATGGTGACGGCCGCCATCAAGAGTCTGAAGGAGCGCGGCGGGTCGTCGCTGCAGGCGATCAAGAAGTACATAGCCGCGCACTACAAGCTGGACGCGGAGAAGCTGGCGCCGTTTATCAAGAAGTACCTCAAGTCGGCCGTCGTGGCGGGCGAGCTGGTGCAGACGAAGGGGAAGGGCGCGTCCGGCTCGTTCAAGCTTGCCGGCGCCGGCGGCGGGGGGGCGGCCGAGGGCGGCAAGGCTCGTGCTGGCGGTGCCAAGAAGAAGCGCGCCGCTCCGGCCAGCAAGGAGAAGAAGGGCGCCCGTGCGGCCGGCGCAAAGAAGGCTGGTGGCGTGAAGGCGGCGACCGGTCGGAAGGCGGGCGCCGCCAAGAAGGCGTCTGCGGCGTCGGCCGCTCCCGCGGGTGCGAAGAAGGCGGCTGCGGCCAAGCCGGCCAAGGCCAAGTCGCCGTCGAAGGCGAAGAAGGCCGCCAAGGTTCCGACGAAGAAGCCGAAGGCGCCGCGCCCGAAGAAGGCGACGACGCCGTCTAAGGCGAAGGCTTCGCCCAAGAAGAAGAAGTAGAGTAGAGGAGAAAGAGATGGGAAAGGAAGGGTTTGGCGCTTGACTCCGTCGTCCCCACCCCCCGTCGTCGTCTAGTGGCGCGCAAGAGACGCGCGGCCCAAAACGGCCCTTCTCAGGGCCATCAAAGCACGTCGGGGAAGGTTTTGATTGTCGTGTTGCGTTTGGTGTGGGTGTCTGTCTGTATGCCCGTGGGGATGCTGTTTGCGTGCCGTGGTGGTTGGATTGCGGGGGTCGGTGGCGGGTGTGGGCGGCGGTAGCGGTAAGCGGTGTTGTTGTTGTCGTGGTTGATTGTCGCCGTGTTTGTGGCGGCGGCCGACGGTTGGTTTTCTGTCACGTTGTTTTGTTTGAATACGTTGGTTGGCTTGCCTGCGTTCGTTCTTCTCGGATGTCTGTCTTGTCGAGTCGAGTCGTGTCTGGTCTTTGTTTTGTTTTGTTCCTTTGTGTGTGTTATGTTTTGCAACGGGGGGCACGTTGAGATGTGGAAGGAGTCGGCGGGGATTTCGGTGGCGTGTAGAGCGAGCGAGCGCGCCTGCCTGGCCGTTGGCCGTCGGAGTGGAGTGCGGGTTTTTTTGTTTTCGAAACGAAAGCGGCGGCCGGCCAGCCACCCGTGCGGTGTGACGTCGGCCGTTGGGTATTGTGCGCTTTGAGCGCCGGGGAGGGATGATGTGTGATTGTTGCGCGCTGCTAGCAGGCAGGCAGAGTGAGCGGGTGTGGCGGACGGACGGGAAGTGATGGTTTTTGTTTTTGGGTTGCGGGGCGAGAGGCAGGCGACCGACAAAGTTTGCTCGCGACGGAGAGATGTTAGTGGCCCTGAAAAGGGCCGTTTTTGTTTGTGCGGTGCGGTGCCGCGGCGCGGTTTAGGCGCGCTCGCCGCGGATGCGGCGCGCGAGCTGGATGTCCTTGGGCATGATGGTGACGCGCTTGGCGTGGATTGCGCACAGGTTGGTGTCTTCGAAGAGGCCGACGAGGTAGGCCTCGCTGGCCTCCTGCAGGGCCATGACTGCGGAGCTCTGGAAGCGCAGGTCGGTCTTGAAGTCCTGGGCGATCTCGCGCACTAGGCGCTGGAATGGCAGCTTGCGGATGAGCAGCTCTGTGCTCTTCTGGTAGCGCCTGATTTCTCGCAGGGCGACGGTGCCCGGCCTGTAGCGGTGGGGCTTCTTGACGCCTCCGGTGGCGGGCGCGCTCTTCCTCGCCGCCTTGGTGGCGAGCTGTTTGCGCGGCGCCTTTCCGCCGGTGGACTTGCGGGCCGTTTGCTTTGTGCGGGCCATGGCGGTAGCGGTAGCGGTAGCGGTAGCGGAGCGGCGTGCGTGGAGGTTAGGTGCGGCGCGGCGTCCGGTGCTGCCTTGACAACGGGCCCGCGCGCCTCCGTGCTGCGCTTATATGCCCTCGGTTGCGCGTGGTGGGGGGAGGGCGGGCCAGAGTCTATATAGGGGGGCGGCGGGCGCGCTGGGCGCAGACCGTAGCCGACTCGCCAGCCGCTGCAGCTGCTGTTTGTGCACGTTTTGCTTTGCCCGAGGAAGGAAGGATGACAGGCCGCGGCAAGGGAGGAAAGGGGCTCGGCAAGGGTGGCGCCAAGCGGCACCGCAAGGTGTTGCGCGACAACATCCAGGGCATCACGAAGCCCGCCATCCGCCGCCTGGCTCGCAGGGGCGGCGTGAAGCGCATCTCTGGTCTGATCTACGAGGAGACCCGCGGGGTGCTGAAGGTGTTCCTGGAGAACGTGATCCGCGACGCGGTGACGTACACTGAGCACGCCAAGCGCAAGACTGTGACGGCCATGGACGTGGTGTACGCCCTGAAGAGGCAGGGGCGCACCCTGTACGGTTTCGGCGGTTAGGCTGCGTCGCAGCGGGCGCTGGCCTTCCCGCGGCCGTGCTTGTGGGTGGGAGAGACTAGAAAACGGCCCTTTTCAGGGCCACCACACTGTTCGGAAGTTGAAAAGTGCGAAAGAGTCTGTGTTGTTGCTGCGTGTGTGCGCTGTGTTGTTTGTTTGTTTGTTTCTTTCTTTCTTTCCGTTTGAGCGACGTGATGTGACTGGGAGGGGAGAAGGAAAGGAAACGTGTCATGTGGCTGGCTGTGTGTGGAGCTGCTTCGTTTGTGTGTCTTTGTATCGATCGCGACGGAGATGGCGGGCTGTGTGTTGTTGTGCGAGAGGCGGTGATTATTTGCTTGCGTGGTTTGGCTCTGTGTGTTTGTTTGCGGCGGCGTTGGGGTTTCCGAGGCAAGGCGTGTGGGCATAGGCGGCCGGATCAGCTGTTTCGTTCGTGTCGACGGCCGTTGCGCGCGGGAGTGGAGGGCGGTGTGTCGACACGCCTCCCTTTAACAACAATGGTCATTATTGCTGCCGTTGTCGGTTTGGAAGGCGACTGCGACCGTGCAAAATGTGTGTGTGTGTGTGTGTGTGTGTGTGTGTGTGTGTTGGGCCACACGGGCTGTGTGGACGACAAGATGGCGGACGTGCGCCGGCGGCGGCTGTGCTGTGACAGTGCAAAGTTAAAACAAAACAAGGTGCGGCGAGGACGACTGAAATTTTGCTTTGGACGTAGGTTTGTGTGGTGGCCCTGAAAAGGGCCGATTGTTGTGGGCCGAGCCGGCAAAGCGCGTTGCGTGCAGGGGAGCACGCGGCGCTGCGATTGCCTGGCCTCCTTTAGGCCTTCTTCTCGGTCTTCTTTGGCAGCAGGACGGCCTGGATGTTGGGCAGGACACCACCCTGTGCGATGGTGACGCCCGACAGGAGCTTGTTGAGCTCCTCGTCGTTGCGGATGGCAAGCTGCAGGTGGCGCGGGATGATGCGCGTCTTCTTGTTGTCGCGGGCCGCGTTTCCGGCCAGCTCGAGCACCTCAGCCGCGAGGTACTCCATGACGGCGGCGAGGTAGACGGGCGCCCCGGCGCCGACGCGCTCTGCGTAGTTTCCCTTGCGCAGGAGGCGGTGGATTCTGCCGACCGGGAACTGGAGCCCAGCCCTGCTTGAGCGGGACTTTGACTTGCCCTTGACTTTGCCTCCCTTTCCGCGTCCGGACATGGCGATGGGCTAGCGACGGTGCACACGAAACGGAAACGAAAACGACCGGTGCGAGCGGCAGCGAGTCGAGCAGCGGAGTGCGTGCCGGCGCAGCCGGGGTGGGGGTGCTTTATGGGCTCGGGTGCGGCGGCCGGTTGCGCGCGCGCCCCATTGGTCTGCGGCCGCAACAGGGCGAGCTGGTAAAGGTGCGGCGGCGGCTGGCGGCGGGGTCAGTCTCGCGCTGGCAGTCGTAGCGCTCGCTTCGCTCGCCAGTGCGCAGACGCTTGAGGCAGAATTGTCGTGTTCGGCGCGAGGGGGCTCGCTGCTGCTCACAGCAGACTTGCCGCCGTCGCTGCTGCGGCCGCTGTCGCTGCCGTTTAGCGGGGAGGTACCGCTGCTGCTTCTCCGGCGGCCATCCACCGCCGCTGCCTTCGGCGCCGCGCTCCGTGCGCCGCCTTCAAGAAAAAGCAAATTGTCACTAGGTTTGTCTCTCGTAAGTAGGGATAGCGTCTAGTAATTCCGGACAGCTGGAATTTAGGGCTGGTTAGTGTTAGGGTACGCTGTAGAGCCAGGGCCCCCTGCTGCGGCGGGGTCAGCCCGCGTTCTGCCAGGCCAGGCCAGAGATTAGGGCTAGTGAAGATTTTCGCGATCAGGTGAGTCCATCTCCACTGTTAGGGTCCACCAACCACCTCAATGTAATGCCTAAATATATGCCACCACGTGAAATGGAAGGAACTAGGAGCAACCAGATCACCCAGAAACCACCAGACAACACCGCAGAAACACCATCCCCAGGCGGTAACGATCCATCACAGGAAGGGGCCGTAGGCGACTGGCAAAATGCCAGATCACCTAGGCGTAGGCGTTCACCCAGATCATCTCCGGAACCGGTGCCAGAGTGCCTGTCCTTCGAAACTGAAAACCTATACCAGGTCCTTGACCTAATAGAAGAACTCCCGGGCGCACTAGCCACACAAAATGAGCCTAAAGAGGGGAATGAGTCACCAAAAGCTGCACCACAAGTGATAGTACCACAGGATAACAACAGTCAAAATCAACACACACCCTTCTCCATGATACCACCGATCATTGTTCATCAGCCGTGTGATTACATCAAACTAAACAAGATCCTAAAAACCAAACTGAAAGGTCCCCTAAAAGCAATCTTCCGTGGGGATAACACCAAATATCACTTTGACTCTGTCGAAGATTTCCGCGCTGCGGAAAAATTCCTCAGAGAGGAAAATGTTCCTCACTTCACACACCAGCTGGCCACAGACAGACAAAGAAGATTCGTGATGAAGGGCCTCCCCCCGCGGACGCCCGAGGAAGACGTAAAAACTGCACTTGAGGAAAAAGGCCACGAAATAGTATCAGTGTTTGAGTACAAGAAAAGAAATCATGAAACGAGGGAACTGATTCACGAAGGAACTTATCAAATAAACACACCACCTAGACCCGAAGCCGACCGCCTATATGATGAGCGCTTCCTCCTGGGGATGAAGATTCGTATCGAATCATACAAACCCAGAATTGGACCAAGGCAGTGCCGACGCTGCCAAAGGTTCGACCACACAGCGAACTACTGTACGCTCCCCACCAGGTGCTTGATTTGTGCGGGCCTACACGAGGCTAAAGATTGCACTAAACCGCGATCAGACAGCCCAGTGTGCGCCAACTGCAATGGAGCGCACCCCGCAAATTACAAAGGCTGCGAAGTCTACCAAAGCAAGTTGAAACCCTTTCTACCAGTCACACGATCCGTACAACACACACACCCACCAAAGCGGGCTAGCCAACTCCAAAATGCAGTACAGCGCCAAGGAACCTCTGAAACCACAGGAACCCAACAGCAACTCGGTCAACCAACAGCTCGCACATATGCAAGCGCAGTTTCACCAAAGCAACTGACACCAATGCACACCCAGGTGGAAAGCAGGGATAATAGCAAGACGCCAATCCAAGGGCCCTCAAAATCACCGCCTACGCCCAAGCCCAGGGAACATGTGCCAATCCCGAGGCCAGGGCACAGCTCAAAATCCACCGAAGTCGAGCGAGTGACACCATCAACAAATAAGCCAACACAAATAAAAGCTACACACCTACAAGGAAGCCACACAGCGGAAACCATAACTGTACCAAACCAGCCAACTACTACAGAAACTGAGAAACCAGCACCACCACCAAACAGCGAAAAACCAGCACCACCACAAAACACAGAACCAGGCCAAACTCCCCTTCAAACTGAACTGGGAGCAGATATAGGCGAAATACTCAGCACCCTCAAGCTCTTCGACAAACAGCGACTGCTGAATACAATCAAACTCACCGCTCAAAAACTCCGACAAACAAACGACAAGGCCACCAAAGCGATAATACTGATGGAGGCAGTATTCACCATCATAGAGTAGCTATGGCAGGTCGCAGAACACCCAAACGAAACACGACATTATGCGTCTGGAATGCCAATGGCATAAAGTCCAAAAAGACCGAAGTACAAGCATTCATCGCTGAAAACGACATCGACATTATGCTCGTGACGGAAACCCACCTACGTCCACCTGACACCTTCCGACTCAGAAACATGGCCACTTACAGAACAGACAGACAGCATCAGAGAGGCGGTGGCACAGCGATTTTCATAAAAAACAATATTACGCACGACATAGTAGAAACCCCTGCAATAGAAGAATTAGAAGCCACCTTGTTAAAAATCAACACAACTCTCGGAGTTCTGCTGATTGGGGCTGCATATCTTGCCCCAAATAGAGAACTTCGCGAAAACGAGCTACGCCAGATATTTGACCTCCATCCAAGGGTGTTACTTGGGGGAGACCTAAATGCTAAACACCCATTCTGGAACTCACGAGTGGCAAACCCGAAGGGCAACAAACTAGTTAGCCTAGAAGAGGCACTCCAAATCACAGTCTGGGGCCCTGACGACCCCACCCACGTCCCGCTATTACCACAACAGAGGCCTGACGTCCTGGACATCGTTGTGACCAAGGGGTTAGCAGACAACATTCACTTAGATGTGCAGGACGACCTGTCCTCTGACCACAAGCCTGTACTAGTAAATTTCCACAGACTCATGCCACCACCGCCACCGCAGCACCAAACGTTCAAAACCGACTGGGATTTATACCGAACTTCCCTAACAGCGACCATCCGCCCAGACATCCAACTCAGCACAACAGAAGAAATCGACTCAGCAATAGAATCCCTCACCACTCAGATCCAAACAGTTGCACGCCAATCAACAACCAAAACAAATCAACCAAGCAATGATTTCGAACTCCCACCCCTCCTCCGTGATCTCCGTTACATTAAAAATAAAGCCAAAAGACGCTGGCAACAAACTCGCGACCCAAGAGATCGTACCACCGCCAACCAACTAATGCGCGAGCTGAGGAAACGGTTAACGGAATGGCGTGCGGAAGTATGGGCGGACAAAATGGATTCTTTCAACCTCCAAACCACCGACGAGTGGAAGGTTGTAAGGAATATAAGAGCCGCCCAACCACCCAAAAGGGCCATGACAGGCAACCAGGGCACAATTTACGACGCCTTGTCGAAGGCCGAGTTACTCGCTGACACCTTCGAAGAACAAAACACCCTCCCAACCCACGACGTACAGACACGCGACGACCAAGACCAAGAAGACAAAATTAAACAGACCATCAATACATTGAGGACTACGCCACCCTCCACAACACCGCAGCTAACCACCCCAACTGAGATCAGAAGAGAAATACGAAAAAGAAAGGGGGGTTCTGCACCTGGACTTGACAAAATAACTCATATGCATCTAAAAAATCTGCCACGTAAGCCAATAGTGCTCCTAACCAGAATATTCAATAAATGTCTGCACCTATCGTACTTTCCCTCCTCCTGGAAAATAGCTAAACTGATCACCATACCGAAAGCAGGAAAAGACCCAAAAATCCCTTCAAACAACAGACCTATCAGCTTGCTACAGACCATGGGGAAGCTGTTTGAGAGGATCCTACTTCAGCGTCTCCAACCATCCCTGACCGACAATAATACACTCAGAGCCGAGCAATTCGGCTTCCAAAAGAAGGTGTCAGCAGAACTCCAAGTGCTTCGCGTCACCGAACACATAGCAGCAAATATGAACTTGCAGAAATCCACCGCAGCCGTGTTCCTTGACTGGGAAAAAGCCTTTGACAAGGTGTGGCATGAAAACTTAATATGGAAGATACTGCATCAAACATCTATCCCAGACGTCTACGCCAAGCTACTTGACAGCTACTTAAACGAGAGGCATTTCGTGGTTGAGGTGGATGGCAAACGTTCCACTCGTCGCCAGCTAATGGCGGGCATCCCCCAAGGGTCTGTCCTTTCGCCGACTCTATTCAACATCTACGTCAACGACATTCCCTTGGAGGCAGGAGTCCACATCGCCCAATTCGCTGACGACACGGCGTTCTACACCAGTGAACACCGCCAGCATGTATCCATTGGCAGACTACAACGCCAACTCAATCGCGTAGAAAACTGGTGTAGAACAAACAAATTACAACTCAACGCCACAAAAACAACTGCCATTTACTTCACCCGAAAGCGACCAATCCTGGAAAACCATCTGCGCCTCAACGCCCAGGAGCTACCCTGGAGGGACGAGGTCAAGTACCTTGGCGTGACGCTGGACAGAAGACTGCTGTACCACCACCACATCAGAGAGAAAAAGACAAAAGCACTGAACCTAGCTAAAGCACTGTACCCCCTCTTCAAGAGCAAAAACCTAAAAGCTGAAACAAAGCGGACATTATATAAGACAACGGTGCTGCCCACAATGACGTATGGTAGCTCATCTTGGGCAGTGGCTTGCCCTACAAGAAAATATGAATTGCAAGTAGTGCAAAACAAAGTGCTCAGGTGGATCCTAGGAGCACCCTACTGGACTAAAATATCCAAATTACACGAACAGCTGGAGATGGACACACTTGATCAAACAATTAGGAAACAGACAACAAAACTTTTTCAAAAGATAGATAACATTAGAAATAGCTGCAGACACCTGACAGACGTAGGGACCCAAAGACCTAAAACCTGGCACAAACAGAGGGTACCTCGATCCATCACAGAGGACCCCACAGAATAAACCAGGAAATACACCCCATCTCCCATTTACAAGCAATTTCAATCACACCAACCACCTTAAACCAGACCAAGTAGATCGTATTGCGAGAGACAACCTAGTGGCAAGCAGACGCTGAACCACCAGGGACAAGAGGAAAGCGGCATCCCAGCTGCAACAAAAACACCACGGACCAAGAGGAGCGGAAGGAAAATCAACACCAAGCCTTCTGAAAGGCGCAGTACCCCATCAAGGGCGGCGGATTGGTGAACTTTTAAGTTCAAAAATCACAATCCTGACCCCCAAAGAGAATAAATGGTGCCCCAACAGCACTACCTAAACACAACTACATCAATACACGGAAAATCGGCGAAGCCGATAAGCCTGTTCAACAACACTGTGACACAAAAAAAAAAAAAAAAAAAAAAAAAAAAAAAAAAAAAAAAAAAAAAAAAAAACTGGCGGCGGGTGCCACTGTGTGGGGAGACGCTGACTAGAGCGGAGCGCTTGCTACTGGTGTTGCTGCTGCCGTACGTTGGTTCGAGATGCCGCCCAAGACTAGCGGGAAGGCCGCCAAGAAGGCTGGCAAGGCGCAGAAGAACATTTCGAAGGGCGACAAGAAGAAGAAGCGCAAGAGGAAGGAGAGCTATGCCATCTACATCTACAAGGTGCTGAAGCAGGTGCACCCTGACACGGGCATCTCGTCGAAGGCGATGAGCATCATGAACAGCTTCGTGAACGACATTTTCGAGCGCATTGCGGCCGAGGCTTCTCGCCTGGCGCACTACAACAAGCGCTCGACCATCACGTCCCGCGAGATCCAGACCGCTGTGCGGCTGTTGCTGCCTGGCGAGCTGGCCAAGCACGCCGTGAGCGAGGGCACGAAGGCGGTGACCAAGTACACGAGCTCCAAGTAAGGAGGTGGCTCTGGAATGGAAGGAAGGAAGGATGGAGAAGGCTCCTCCGTTGCGAGAGCGGCAAAACGGCCCTTTTCAGGGCCACCAACTTGCCTTTTGCGGGAAGGGCGGAATTGTTGTTGTTGTTGTTTGTGTGGACGGCTGTGATGTATGTGTGCATTTTGATTGTGGGTGGGGGGGCGCGTCAAAGCGTGTTGCGCGGGGTACGGCCACGAGGTTGGTCGCCGTGGCGTGGAATGGTGGCACGCCTCGTTGGCGTGGTTTTTGACCCGTTGGTGTTGTTGGTGTGTGTGTGTGTGTGTGTGTGTGTGTGTGTGTGTGTGTGTGTGTGTGTTACCCGTCTGCGAGGGGGGACTGTGCGATCGGCGACTTTTGTGTCACCGTAACGACGGCCGTTTGCGGGTTTGTTTTTTTGCACATCATACATGGCGAGGGTGAAATGTGAAATGTTTTTGTTTGGTTTTGTTTGCCGCCCACTATTCCCTTTGCTGTACGCCGAGTTTGACAATGGTGCGACGTAACTGCAGCGTGGAGGTGTGTGAGTGACGTTGAAATGAACGTGCCATTAAGACGCATTGTTGTTGTATTGTACTGTACGTGTACGGCGACACGCACGATGATGTACCATTCGACTCTGATGTTTGATAGCCGTGTCTGACTGATTGCGTACGACGCACGCACACCGATGTCGTCATTCAAGATGCACGCGTGTCCAGTGCAGTACAGTAAGCGCGACGCTAGACGACGACGGCGGCGGCGGCGGCGGCGGCGGCGGCGGTCGTTTGTTTGGCGAATGTCTGTACACGTGTTTGTCTGTGTCCATCCGGTATGTATTTGTTTGTTTGAAAGTGTTTTGTGTGTCGGTGACGTGGTCCGATCCGTCGCCCCCTGAGTAACTGTCGATCGGCGCGATAGACCGGCGTCACGCAACTGAACCGAAGTCTTGGGCACACCCGTCATACTGTTGTACACCGTCGCGCTGAGAACGGTAACGAAAGGTTGACTTTGATCGGTCGAATGTCTGGGCAGAACGTGAGGAAGGAGGCAAGAGTGCAAGGAGGGGGGGCAAAAGAGAGAGGAAGGGAAAAAGGGGAGAAACGCATTCGTAGAGCAACGGAACGTTCCCGTGTCGGAGGCGTATTGGAGCCGCACTGAAATGCGTTTAACGGCGGCGCGGCTGCAAGTGTCTGCCGTGGTGAACGTTACCTTTGACGGCTGCATTGGGCTTTGCCTTTGCTTTTGCTTTTGCTTTCGCTTTCGCTTTCGCGTTCGCGTTCGCTTTCGCTTTCCCGGATGTACGTAACGTTTGTTGATATGGTTCTGAGGAAGAGTGTATGACAGTGCCGTGCCGTCCATGTTCGTGTGCCCTCCCATTGTGTGTATGCTATTGTCTGTGTACTTGAATGATGTATGTAGGTGTTAGTGGACATGTTTTACCAGTGGGGGGAAATGGATCGTCGATAGTTGCCGTCACTCTGTCACGGTCGAGATGACGCACCCTCCGTACAGAAAGGTGTCGAGAAAGTGAGTGAGTGAGTGAGTGTGTGTGTGTGTGTGTGTGTGTGTGTGTGTGTGTGTGTGTGTGTGTGTGCGTGCGTCCGTGAATTGGCAGTGTTTGGAGGTGGGCGTGCCCTGCATGTGGGAGGGGCATGCGTAACGCTGCTGGCATGGCATTTCGGGAGATGGGAGGGGGCAAACGAGGAAACGAGGAGCGGCGGCCAAAGACGGGACGGGGAGGGGCGCGGTGTGGGTGGCTTGCGCCTGTGCTCGGCGTTGTGGTTTGTGCAAAAGAGGAGGAGAAAAACAATGTGAGTTGCCAGGGAGGGGAGCGGTGTTGTGTTGTGGTTGTCGTGGTGTAGCCGCAGACGCGGCTGTCAGTGAACGTGGCGAGACGGACGGATGCGCGGAGGGGCGGGGGCGGCGCATTTCGCCGGTGCCGTGCCGTGCCGTGCCGTGCCGTGCCGTGCCGTGCCGTGCCGTGCCGTGCCGTGCCGTGCCTGAAAGCCGCGTGGTCGCTGTGTTGTTGGTGGCGTGGGGGCGAGGAGAGTACCGTACGGGTGTGCTCGTGCGCCGGAAATGGCACACTGCGCCCGCCCGTCTTGGAGGCTGATGGCTGTGGTGTGGAAATGGGGCGCGGTGATGTTGAAGCAGTTGAAGAACAGAAAAGAAACCAAGAAAACGGAAGGCGTGATGCGGCGGTGGTGGTGAGAGCGGGAAAAACAAAACAAAAAAAAAACAACAAGAAAAAAGAAGGAAAAACAACAAGAAACAAAAAAGAAAACAAAAAGTCTATCAATATTAAAATGTAAATGGAAATGGAAATGGACCCAGGTATAACCTCCCTGCACAAATAGCAGAGAGTCCGATGATAATAAAAATGTGCCAGAATGTTAACTAACGTCCCTACAAAACAAACCCAACGATAATATTAATGAAAGAGTGAACCGTATGTAACATTGCAACAGACATAATGAAACCTGATAAATTGTATAAGGGCAGCAGCGTTGACCTTTGGCCCTGTATTCAGAATAGAAAGAGCCAAAGATCGTTACCCCAATGAAAAAGACACTGAAACACGTATGTAACATAGTAGCGATGGCGAGACATTGTAGCATCTGTGACCAGAGAGTTTGCGCTGGACTGCGCGAGTGTTGCGAGCGGTTCTCAGTCAGTCAGTCAGTCAGTCAGTAGTAGTCGTTGCGAGTCCGTAGCTCTGTGTAGTTGAGGGCTGTACTCTGTCAGTAGTCGTGCGGTTGTGTGATGTAGGCGGTCGGCAACACTGGTCAAGATGGTGAATAAGGTATACTGTTAATTAATATAATCATTAGATAATGAAAAAGTGTATTTATTGTAATTATTCTCCAACAAGTTGCCCAATAATAATTTTTATTTCAAAAGCATTTTTCAAACATTTAATTTTTTATTGAACTAAAGAGTTCGTTGCACTTCACACTTCATTCCACTTCTTTGAAGAAAAATGTCACTAAAATCACAAAAAAAGAGAATATTATTATTTGCAATGCAGTTCGTCCAAGCGCTGCGCAACAACCAGAGCAGAAATGTGACATCCATTTATTCGGAGGTAAGACTTTAATTCTGATTGTTTTGCACAGGGCCAAAGACCGATATTTCGGTTTAATTGAAGTTTCTTGTCACTGAACGGACGTTTTTAAATGTTGTGTGAAGACTTTATATTTGAGTCAGATTGCGAATTTCACATTTTTGTTGCCATTTTCAATACCTCTCATTGTGGGCGAGGTTACAATTAGCGCAATGTCCATTAGCATCCGTAAATAACATTGTCCATTATTTTAAATTTTGCTGGGAGGTTACAACACACACACACAAAAAAAAAAACAAAAAATTGCATTTATATCCGCTCCTCAATTGTAGATACCCCTTACACAGCTGTGTGCAATGAATGAGTGCTGGCTGGTAATTAATTGCACTCCTTGGAGGGAAATGCCATAGGAAGTAGTCTTTAAAAAGTGAATGTTTTTCGTTAAGAGACAAAAGTTACTTTAGAAAAAAAAGTAATAGTGGGGCTTTGTTGTTGAACGAAATAAGTACAATGAACATACGTTATCAGATTTGCGCAATGCAGCGTCACACCACCTTTTGATTATAACACACAATATACTATACATCGTCCCGAACCGTGACCAGAGTCGCGAGACGAGCAGAGCACGCCGCCGACGCCCGCTCAGTACAACCGTCCACCCGCTACTACTGTCGACCGACTACTACCTCTCCCGACTCGCGCTACAATATATATAACAACTGTTCCTGGCGACCCGGTGCGTGCCACTACTGTCGTCTGGCGCGGTCCAAGCGCCGACTAGCAGCGATAAAGAACTCTCTGGTCAGACAGAGATGCTGTCATGCCTCGCCATCGCTCTGGTAATGAATACATACGTGTTGCAGCGTGCGTACCACCGGAACACGCAGTGGCGGAGCCAAAGACTGTGTTGTCGAGGTCGAGTGCGAGCGGGAAGAGAGGCAGCGTCGGCACGGAGATGCAAGCGAGCGCGAGACGCACGGGGGCTGCGGCGTGGCGCGTTTGCGGTCGGCGCCTTTGGTGGCAACGGCCGGGACAAGCAGCGGTGTATGGTGTGGTGCGGGGCGGACAGGGGCGGCGGTGGACGGGGAGGAGGCGGCGCGACGACGGCATGGGGGCGAAAACGGGACGGGGGACGGCGGATGTTGAGAGGCGTCACGCGCGGACAGGACACAGACACAGAGACACACAGATTGGAAAGGGAGGGTGCGCGGTAGTAGTTGGGAATGTGCGTACCGTGCGGGATGGGAGTGGGCGAGGAACACGGTCGTGGCCCCTGTGTTGGGTGCGTGTGATGACGTCGGTGTGTTGTGGGAAGGGAAGGTGCTGTGGCGGCGGCGCGTAATGGGCGTAGGCCGAAAAGAGAAAGGAACGTGGGCAGTGTGTTGGCAAGCGTCGGTTCGACTGCGACGTTGATGGGCAGGGCAGGGCAGGGCAAGGTTAATGGTGGTAGGAGTAGGCGTGTGGGCGCAAACAATCTGCCGCTGCAGGCGGTGCCGTAACCGCCATGGCGGGAAGGAGAGAGGGCCAAAGAAAGAAAGAAAGAAAGAAGAAAACAACAAAAAAAAAAAAAAAAAAGGAGGGGGGGGGCGAAAGTGGAGAGGCGGTGGTGTGAGAAGGGCGGGGGCGGAAGGAAGGCAGGAAGGACAAGAGGCGAGGCGACGGCTTGCTTTGTGTATCGGTCGGTCTCTGGCTATGCTTCGTTTTCTGCAGCAGGGTCGGTGCGCGGCGTGGCTCGCGGCAGTGGGAACGCCTGGTGGCTGGACGGCCAGCAATGCGGTTGGATGGGCGGCCACAGCACCGCACCTGTGCCCGAGGAGGAGACGCTGGCGGCGGGCCCTGAGGTGAGGCCGGCTCGGCTGGGGCTGTGGATGTGTAGGTGTGCGCCGCTGCTGCAACAACGAGTAAAACGCGAGAAGAAGGGTTGGCGGTAGAGAGGAAAAAAAAAAAAAAAAAAAAAAAGGTCGTGTTGTGTTGATGCGCAGGCAGACGCGTACAGAGGGACGAGCCCGGTCTGCAGCAGGGTGTGGCCGTGCCGAGTGCAGAGCAGCGGCGGCTCGGTTCGGTTCGGCCCGGCCCGGCCCGGCGGGCCGCGCTGTTGTCGCGGACGTGAGCGCCCCCTGGCGGGTGGCCGGAGGCGGCGCGGCGTGTTGGACGTGTGGCTGGTGGCAGTGCACAATTTGCGAGTGGCTGGCGGTGTGGTGTGGCGGTTGGCGCGTCGGGCGGCGGAGAGGTATGTGTTGCGGGCGCCCTTTGCTGCGCTGCGTCGTTGCGTGTGCCGTACAGGGCGGGCGCTTGTCGACTGTGTGGGCGGTGTGGCGAATTGGCGTGAAACGGCTGCCGAGAGGTGTGTGGTAGCGAGCCGGTCGGTGGTGTCAGTGCGAAGGGGAATGTGCGTGCGTGTTTGGCGGTTTCGGTGTGCTTTTTGCGGCGTGAGAGTGGGAATTAGTGGGGCCGGCTGTTGTGTTGGTTCCTTGTGTCTTGTGTCGCGTAGCTTGATGGCAACGT